>NC_086444.1:752292300-752412300 GCF_028390025.1 Pseudophryne corroboree
GAATTTGGGATCACATTTCATAGTACTGGCCACGTGTACTGCACTTGGCCAGATATATATATATATATAGAGACACCTTACTACTATTTTACTGAGTCGTGCAAGTGTCTGTGTTTGTGTATTGTATTGTCTGTCGCCATAATGAGTAAGGCACCAGCAAAAACTAAAAAGCATAATTGCAAAGTCTGTAGCAGTGTGTTACCGGATGGATCTACCACATGTACAGTATGTTTTGTGGATTCGGTTCAGAATACAATTTCTGCTCCAGTTTTACAGCCTATTTCCTCACCGACCCCTCCTTGGGAAATGTTAGCAAATGTACTGGCTGGGTTGCAATCAGAATTGACCGCCGCTCGACAGGAGCGGGAAACGGCAAGATCTGAGTCTAGAGTGAGACCGCCAGAACTAACGGAGGCGTCTCCGCCTTGCGTAAGGTCCAAATCCATTTTGGGTAAACGGGATAAATTTCATATGTCTTATGATTTTCCAGTTTCTGCTATGTTGCATTCTGACGATTCCATGCCAGACCTCACGGAACAAGATGAGGGTGAGGAGGGCGAAGTGGAGTCAGATAGTGAGGATTTTAACAATTCCGGCATTGATGATCTCATCAGAGCGGTGCGTCAGTCTCTGAAGTTTACTGAAACTGAGGAGCCTCTCACAAATGATCAGTTTGTATTTACTAAACGACAAAAAACTCCAATAAGTTTTTCTGTCTCGGAATCTCTTAATCGGATGTTAGTAGAAACACGACAGAATCCAGATAAACGGTTTTCTATACCTCGCAGATTTAAGTCTAGTTACCCGTTTCCAGACTCGGTAACATGTACATGGGAGAATCCACCAATAGTTGATTCGTCAGTGTCGAAGCTTACCAAGAAATTAACCATACCAGTGCCAGCAGCTACTACGCTTAAAGACCCTTCAGATCGCAAGATAGAAACTATGCTAAAGTCCATGTATGTAGCAGCAGGAGTAATGCTGAGACCTGGATTGGTTGGCATCTGGGTCACTGAGGCGCTCATAATATGGATTACAGAACTCAAATCTGCTTTACATGACGAAAACCTGATACTACTTGCAAATCAAATGGGTGAGGCTGTAGAGTATCTCTGTACAGCGTCTACTGAAGTCTGTCAGCTCACTTCTCGTATTTCATCGTCGCTAGTTACGGCACGAAGAGCACTCTGGCTGCGTGCTTATCATGCGGAGGCAGAGGTAAAACGAGGTATAGAGGCGTTGCCTTACGATGGCAAGAAGTTGTTTGTTCCTGAATTGGACGCATGGATTGCTGAGGCTACGGGAGGTAAGTCTGTTTTCTTACCATTGCCTCCACCGGTATCAAGAAGGAGGTACGCTGGACCTTCGTTCAAATCCTTTAGACCTCAGTCCTTTCGAGGACGTGGCAGAGGAACAGCCACGCCTGCTAGACGTGGTCGTGGACGTGGTTTCCAACAAACCAACACAAGTCGCCAGGACGCTAAGGTTACCGACAAACCAGTGGCATGACGGGCTACCAGCCCATCTCGGTTCTCCGATTGTGGGAGCACGCCTTCAGACGTTCCATTTGGCGTGGTTCCACACATCCGCGGATGGGTGGATCCGCAATTTAGTGTTAAAAGGTTACAAAATAGAGTTCGACTGTCTTCCGCCTCTGCGGTTTTTCAAAACAGGATTGCCTCTGTCGGACGACAAGAGGGCGGTTCTGCAAATTGCCATTCAGTCCCTACTGGATTCAGCAGTTTTGATTCCGGTCCCTGTACATCAACAGGGTCAGGGTTATTATTCCAGTCTGTTTGTGGTACCGAAGCCGGATGGCTCAGTCAGACCAATATTGAACTTAAAGGGTCTAAATCAGTACGTAACTTACTACAGATTCAAGATGGAGTCTCTGCGTTCCGTGATTGCGGGTTTAGAGCCAAAGGAATTTATGATTGCGCTAGATCTCAAGGATGCGTACTTACACATTCCAATTTGGCAGCCTCATCAGAAATTCTTGCGGTTTGCAATACGCCAGAACCATTACCAGTTTCAGGCTCTACCGTTTGGCCTGTCGTCAGCACCTCGGGTATTCACCAAAGTGATTTCTGTGATGATAGCTCATCTCAGATCCCTGGGAGTGACAATAGTTCCGTATTTAGACGATCTGCTCATCAAAGCTCCGTCTCAACAGATGCTTCTCCAACATGCGCTGCTAACGTACGATGTACTGGTTCACCACGGTTGGATTGTCAACTTCAAGAAATCACATCTAATTCCGTCTCAACGCCTTCAATTCCTAGGTATGATTCTCGATACGGTCAATCAAAGAATTTACCTACCACAACAGAAAGTACAAATTCTACGCCATCTAGTACAATTAGTGCTCAAGCCACGCACAGTGTCTGTACACTTGTGCATTCGCCTCTTAGGCACAATGGTGGCAGCTTTCGAAGCGCTTCAGTTCGGAAGATTTCACTCGCGTCCATTTCAACTGAATGTGCTCGCCCAGTGGTCGGGCTCGCATCTGCAGATTCACCACAGGGTGAGGTTGTTGCCAAGGGCAAGAGTGTCTCTGCTCTGGTGGCTCAAGGAACACAATTTAAACGCAGGGAGACTGTTCGGAGGCTGGAATTGGATAATTCTAACGACGGACGCCAGTCTCAGAGGTTGGGGAGCGGTAATTCAAAATTGTCAGCTCCAGGGTCTCTGGGCGGATCACGAAAGATTGCTGTCTATAAATGTCCTGGAACTCCGCGCAATTTACAATGCGCTACGACAAGCAGTGCACATGCTTCGCTCTCAGACTGTCCAAGTGCAGTCAGACAATGCGACGGCGGTCGCATACATCAACAAACAAGGAGGAACGAGAAGCCGCATGGCAATGCGGGAAGTAGCTCGAATCCTCAATTGGGCGGAATACCACCAGGTGATATTGTCGGCCGTGTTCATTCCGGGAGTGGACAACTGGGAAGCGGATTATCTCAGTCGTCGGGATTTTCATCCAGGAGAATGGGCATTAAATCCATAAGTATTTCACATGTTGGTTCAGCGATGGGGTTATCCTCAGGTGGACCTGATGGCGTCTCGCCACAATCACCAAACGCTCCAGTATGTGTCCAGAACAAGAGATCCAAAGGCAGTGGCGGTGGATGCTCTCACCGTTGCGTGGCCGTACAGCCTTGTGTATCTGTTTCCACCGTTTCCTTTGCTCCCTCTGGTGCTAAAACGGATCAAAAGAGAGTCTGTCACAGTCATACTAGTGGCGCCTCATT
The DNA here is from genome assembly GCF_028390025.1 of Pseudophryne corroboree. Taxonomy (NCBI): domain Eukaryota; kingdom Metazoa; phylum Chordata; class Amphibia; order Anura; family Myobatrachidae; genus Pseudophryne; species Pseudophryne corroboree. The sequence continues at coordinate 752,295,555 of NC_086444.1, forward strand.
GGCCTCGGAGAGCTTGGTTCTCGGATCTCCGAGGACTACTCGCAGACGATCCTTGGCCGCTCCCACTACGTCCAGACCTGTTACAACAGGGTCCGTTCCTTTACCCCGATTTAGCGCGGCTGCGTTTGACGGGGTGGCTGTTTAGACCGCCCTCTTAAGAAGAGAGGGCATCCCAGAATCAGTTATACCAACCATGTTACGAGCTAGGAAGCCGGTTACGGCAGCTCATTATTACAGAATATGGCGTACCTATATAGGTTGGTGTGAAGCTCGGAAGTTTCCGACATCATCTTTCAAGTTATCCCGCCTTTTGTTATTTCTACAGACTGGTTTAGATGGAGGACTGCGTTTATCTACACTAAAGGTGCAGGTATCTGCTTTGTCAATTTACTTTCAAAGACGATTGGCTCTATTGCCGTCTATACACACTTTTTTCCAAGGTGTCCACAGAGTTCAGCCTCCATTCATTCCACCTACAGCGCCATGGGACTTGAATCTGGTTTTAGATTTCTTACAGTCTTCATATTTTGAACCCTTACAGCAAGTGGATATAAAGTTTCTCACTTGGAAAACAATTTTTCTTCTAGCCTTAGCTTCGGCAAGGCGTGTTTCAGATTTGGGTGCCTTGTCATGCAAGCCACCGTATTTGGTGTTTCATGATGACAGAGCGGAACTTCGGACGAATCCCGCTTTCTTACCAAAGGTAGTGTCATCTTTTCACATCAATCAACCAATAGTAGTTCCTGTGTTGACAGCACATTCTGGAACTCTGAATGTGGTACGCGCATTACGCGTTTATGTATCCCGAACGTCTTCAGTTCGTAAGACGGATACGTTGTTTGTTCTCTATGATGCTGCCAAGATGGGTTGGCCAGCGTCTAAACAAACCTTATCCAGATGGATAAAACTGACCATACGTCAGACTTACCTTCATGCTAGGTTACAGCCGCCTACATCAGTAACCGCTCATTCCACACGTTCTGTGGGAACTTCATGGGCAGCTGGTCGGGGAGCTTCTACGACGCAGCTTTGCCGTGCGGCTACATGGTCTTCAGTGCACACGTTTGTGCGCTTTTACAAGTTTGATACGTTTGCGGCATCAGCATCTAGCTTTGGCCGCCTAGTGTTACAGGTGCCAAACAGCTCTCCCGCCCACGGGGGAAGCTTTGGTACGTCCCAAGAGTACTCCAGTGACCCCTAGTGGATGAAAAAGAAAATAGGATTTTGGTACTTACCAGGTAAATCCTTTTCTTTAAATCCATAGGGGGCACTGGACGCCCACCCAGAGCAGTTTTACCTGGTTTGTGTTAAGTTCAGAGGATCTTATGGTAACACACTCTCACCGACTGGTTCAAATTTATCAAGTGCTGGTTATGGTGTCAACTGTTTAGTTGTCAGTAACGTTATGTGTCAACTTCGTTGTTGTCCGTTATGTTATATGTAATACTCCATTGTCAACCTCTCTATAGTTCCTGTTCGGCTCAGTAAAAAACACTGAGGTACTCGGGGATATGGAGGGGTGGAGTGTTCTAAATTTAAATATTCAGTGCTGTTTCCTGCGAAAGCCGTCCATATCCCAAGAGTACTCCAGTGCCCCCTATGGATTCAAAGAAAAGGATTTACCTGGTAAGTACCAAAATCCTATTATTGATTGATCCTGGAAGCGGGGTGAAGTCTCCCTGTATCCCACTCTCCTGAGCCGGGGGATACAGCACTAAATTTCTATCTACATTTGAGTACAAATAGTTGGATAAGTGCCTGATGCATATAAGTCTGTAAACTATTGCTGCTGTTTCTTTTGCTGTGCGACTGAATACGGTTAAACTCCCACATAAGGTAACGCAGTAATATGTTTCTCCTACATACTTGAAATGTATCTGTAGGTGATTATGTGCTCTTATTGCTTATCATACTAATGTATAACCTGTGACTGATTGGTAGTGTTATTGCTGACTTTACTATAATTCTGTCAGTTTCTGTGTATTCCGATCCTCAATGCTGGTGCAAGGCAGGGAGGGATTGGATTTAATGTCTCTTTAACAAATTTTAAAGTGATTTCAGTCACAAATTGTGTAGTAAACACTGTACAGGGTGTGGTTTATTTATCATGTCTAAGAGAGGCAAAGGTGGGGAGGATACGCTCTGCGCAGCAGCACCTACACTCATTTCATGTTTGTCTTGCAAAGCTGGGTTAACCTCTCAGGATCTGGTTCAAAATGGATTTTGTGCAAATTGTTTTAGCTTTCACCAAATCCTTTTGAATAATCCAAGGCAGGCATAGGTTCAAGTTGAAACACCATGGGCTACTTTTGCACAGACATTATCCAGTATAGCTGAGCGAATAATGCCAGCTCCTATACCCAGAAATAGGTAGCCCTATTAACCCTTACATGCATCATTCCACCTGGGGTGTAACACATCCAGTACAGAAAACTGCAGCCTCTCAACAAAAACAGGCTGAAAGGCAGAGATGAGGATGAAGGCCTCAGCTCAGTGGACATAGTGCTATGAAAGCCATTCTATCGGTAGAGGAGGCAGCAGAGCCTTTGGTAAAATCTAAGGCATTTGTGTTTAAATGTCCCAAAACAGTTAGGACTGAGTTTCCTGGGTCAGAACAGCTGACGGAAATTATGCAAGAGGCTTGGGTTACACCCAGTAAGAAGTTTAGAATTCCAAAGAAATGGAATTCCCATTATCCTCTTCCTGCTGGGGACTGTTTAAAAAGGGAGGTTGCTCCCAAAGTAGATACGCATGTCATTCGATTGGTGCGAAAATCTGCATTACCTCTGCCTTCAACATCATTAAATGATGTCACTGTTAGGAAAATAGATGGTTTTCTAAAAACCTTTTTCTCCTTGTCTGGGGCAATCATAAGACCAGCCATGGCTTCAGCTTGGATGGCAAAAGCAGTGGCAGCCTGGGCTGATGCATTGGAGGATGATCGTTCATTGGCATCTAGAGAGCAAAAATTCCATATTGCACATATTAAACAGGCGGCTATATTTATGGAAGCAGCCTTGGATATGGGTACAATTGCCTCTGAGGCATCAGCCTCATTAGTAGCAGCTCGCAGAGCGGTTTGGCTACATACATGGAAAGCTGAGTCTTTGCCTTTTTCTGGAGATATTCTCTTTGGTAAATAATTAAACAGTACTTTGGAGTCAGAAGCAGACTCCAAGAAAGTGGATTTCCTTCCACACACAAATCTAAGCATAGATTTCCAGCTTTTCGGCCATTTCGGACTAAAGGAAAAGCAAAAGGAAAGGGTTATGGCAAACCGTGTCAATCTGACAAGTCTGGTAAGACTAAAAAGCATTGGGCTACCAGAGGGCCAGCTTCCAAATCAGAAGATAAGCCATCATCCTGATGGTGCGGGCCTCCACCTGGGGGGACTCCAGGGTGGGAGGCCGACTTCAGTTTGCACAGATCTGGCAGCAGTCTACCACAGATGCCTGGGTGCAAGAAGCGGTATCTCACGGTTATGCGTTTGCTTTCAAGAAAGATCCTCCTCAAAGGTTTTTTTGCACCACCCCATCTTCAGTGGAAACGAAGGCCAGGGCTTTGCAAGAGGCAGTTCAGAAGTTGCTCCAGTCAGGAGTGATAATTCCAGTTTCTACTGCGCAACGAGGACAAGCTTTTTATTCCAACCTGTTTCTAGTCCAGAAGCCAAATGGGTCGTTCCGGCCCATACTCACTCTCAAAATACTGAACAAGTACATTAGGGTGCCTCGTTTTCACATGGAGACTTTACATTCCATTATTTTGGCCATGGAGCCGGAGGAGTTTATGGTATCCCTGGATATCCAGGATGCTTCCCTTCATGTTCCTATAGCACTGTCCCATCAGCGCTATCTCAGGTTTGCTATCCTCCAGCAACATTTTCAGTTTCAGGCCTTACTATTTGGACTGACCACAGCTCACAGAGTATTCACCAAAATTATGGTGGTTATGGCATCTTGTCTCCGTCAACAGGGGATAAGGATTTTTGTCATACCTCGACAATTTATTAATCCCTGCACATTCTCAGGAATTGCTCCAGTGTCATCTGCAACAGACAATAGCTTGTTTGCAGAGACATGGTTGGCTCATAAATTGGGCAAAGCTGCCCCATGTTCAGTCACAATGGATGACTCACTTGGGGGATGTGTTGGATTCGGGTCTTTAGAGAGTAAATTTACCTCTGAACAAAATATCCAAAATTCAGTTAAGGATTCAGGAGCTGCTACACAGTCAACATAGTGGAGTATGCTCAATTCCACTCGAGGCCTCTGCAGCGTCTGATCCTTTCCAAATGGAATGGTTTTCATCAGACAATAAAAACAAGACTATGGTCCTTCCTCTGGAAGTAAGGAGGTCATTAGCCTGGTGGCTGCAGACATCCCATCTGGACAAAGGGAGACCCTTTTGGATATCAGGTTGGGAAATTTTGACAACGGATGCCAGCCTCCAGGGCTGGGGAGCCGTGTCAAGAAGGAGTTGCTTCCAGGGGCAGTGGACCAATGAAGAAAGTTGCCTGCCAATAAATATGTTGGAACTTCAGGCCATATATTTTGCACTTATTCAGGCAAAGGACCTCCTTCAGGGGAAACCAGTCCAAATCCGCTCAGACAATGCAACGGCAGTAGCGTACCTCAACCATCAGGGAGGAACTCGCAGTCAAAACTCAATGAAGGAGGTAAGTCACACGTTAAAGTGGGCAGAACATCATCCAGCCATGTCCGCAGTGTTCATTCTGGGAGTCCTAAACTGGGAAGCGGATTTTTTCAGTTGATCTGCCGGGTCAAGAACAAAGGATCCCAAAGCGATCTTTGTGGATGCCCTGTCGGTGAGATGGGACTTTCGTGTGGCCTACATATATCCACCAATCGCCCTCTTACCCAGGGTAATGCGAAAGGCAAAACAAGGAAGGGGCGCCATGATACTAATAGCTCCGGCTTGGCCAGGAGACATTGTTACAGAGATCTGCAGATACTGTCGAGGGATGCTCCATTCCTACTCCCTCAACATCCAGATCTACTGTCTCAGGGTCCTTGCCATCACAAGCACCTGGATCCGACTGTCTTTGACGGCGTGGCTCTTGAGACTTCCACCCTGAAAGCAAGAGGACTCTCACAACACGTAATTCAAACAATGCTCAGAGCATGAAAACCTTCCTCAGCTCGCATTTATCACCGAGTACGGCAAGCCTTTATTCAATGGTGCAGTGACCGGAAATTTAACCCTAGGTCTTTCAGAGTTTCCAGAGTCCTAGCATTCCTTCAGGCAGGAATGGAAAAGGGTCTAAGGGTGGCTTCCTTGAGAGTGCAAGTGCCAGCATTGTCTGTATGGTTCCAAAAGAAAATTGCTAACCTACATGATGTGTGCACTTTTTTCCAGGGAATGCTGCACATTCAACCTCCTTTTGTTCCTCCTACAGTGCCTTGGGACATAAGTTTAGTACTAAAGGCCCTTCAAGTTGCCCCATTTGAACCACTAAAAGGATTGGATCTTAAATGGTTGACAGCTAATGTTCTCTTTCTACTGGCTATTGCCTCAGCTAGAAGAGTTTCAGATTTAGGGGCATTGTTATGTCGCCCTCCTTTTCTGATTTTTTTTTTATCCAGATAGAGCGATTCTCAGAACCAAATCTTGGTATCTTCCTAAGGTGGTGTCTAAATTCCACCTTAACCAAGAAATTGTAGTCCTGTCCTTCCAAGGGCCGGACCTTTCTGCGGGAGATACATTGTTGGACGTTGTCCGTGCTTTAAGGATCTACGTGGATCGTACCAGTGCCATCAGGAAAACAGACACTCTCTTCGTTCTCTACGAATTTCACAAGAGAGGATGGCCTGCTGATAAGCAGACACTGGCGAGGTGGCTTCGAATGACTATTTCAGAAGCATATTCTCAAGCTGATCTCCCTGTTCCGCCTACTGTTTCTGCTCACTCTACTCGTAAGGTAGGTTCGTCATGGGCAGCACAACGTGGTGCTTCAGCAGAACAGATATGTAAGGCAGTCACTTGGTCTCCCATTAACACATTCATTCAACATTATGCCTTTGATACCTTTGCCTCTCAGGACGCTGAATTCGTACGAAGGAATTCTCCTGTCCAATCAGGAGCGTCCCCACCACTAAATTGCTTTGGGACATCCCAATGTTATCCTGTGGATAACCTGTGGACCCTGCAGGAAAAATAATCATTATGGTAGACTTACCGTTGATAACTCTCTCCTAAGTCCACAGGGATCCCACCCTGTCGCACCTGATTTGAGGATCCTATCACTTACTAACCTCTTCCTTCTTGTACGGAAGGGTGTGCATGTGTTCTTATCGCCTGATTAGGGCTCTCTATGATGCTCCTGCCTTGAGCTTTGGAAAACAACGGATTTTCCTAAGCCAGGAGGCGGGGATATAGGAATGGGCCCGTTGCATTCTGGGAGGCCAAAAGCTTTGATCGTTTGGTGCCAATCTACTGTCGCTACCTCATATCCCAATGTTATCCTGTAGATCCTGTGGACTTACGAGAAATAGAGTTATCAACGGTAAGTCTACCATAACGATTATTTTTATAATTTAACTTATAATTAATTATTATGTATGTACCTTTTAATAACTTACAAGGTTGTGCCTGGAAATATACTTTTAAAAGCATTATGATATTTCTATCTAAGAAAGATTTCACACCAGATGTATAAAGGTATCATGTATTTTCATTACAATTGATGCTCAATAACATTAACATATATTATTATACATTATTAGCACTTAAATTACCATACAATATTTCCATATGTTTAAACTATGAGTGAAGACAATGCAAGAAATATGAGTCAAGTGTGAACAGAATATGTTAAGATGGCTACAAAGTTAGAATAGTAACCAGAAAGCATAGAGAAGTTGTGTGTATGTGCGTGTGTGTTTTTATATATATATATATATATATATATATATATATATATATATATATATATATATATATATATTTATTTATTGTATATTAATATTGTATATTAATATTACATGGAAATGTAACTTCATGCACTATATGGCCAATCCAAGAGAATTGATAAATGGGGAAACACATTTATCGGAATAAACATTTGAGGGCTCTACTTTGTGGCAATGTTTGTGTGAAAGAGAGATACAGATATAGATAAGCACAGAGGGATATAACCAGTGTTGGGATGTGTGGAGGAGGGGCATTTATGTTCAGACCACATGGTCTCTTTTGTCTAGGCCACATTTCCTACAAACTAATCTCCATACTAAATCTAAATCCATCCCCAAAACACTGATTTCATCCTATAATTATAGATATAACATCCTACAGTACACCATACAAACCCCACAACACCGTAATAATGCCACAATACTATGTCTCCATGCACATGCCTCATTCCGTCCTTCTTTGTTTACCATGGGGCCACATGCGGTATCTTCTGGTTGGCCTTACAGCTCAGCCGGCCGGGCGTTATCACATGCAACTGCAGAAGCACGCAGATTGCCTATGCATGTTGTACTATCCAGCGAATATGTCGTTCCAATTTGTCCAGAAACGACATATCAGGCAGATATCGCTCCAGTGTGTACCCAGCTTAATAGTATGTTACCACTTATCCCAGAATCCTTTCTGTCCTTAACTATGATAGCTGGCATTGTTACACTGGGCCAATGTTATACATGTATGTTGTATTGGTATTCAGACACTTATCTTCTGTGGGTTTTGTAATAGGAAAAGATAGCCAGCATAACAACGCTCATAACAACAATGCACAGGTGAATGGGTTCCAGTCTGAAGAGGTTAGTCGGTTAAAAGAAGAAATAGAAGAATTGAAAAAACAGCATGAATTGCTACAAGGAGAGCTTTCAGAGACGAATGTACTGGTGGAAAGCTTGGTAAGTGTCATCATTTCTGTGGTGAAGAATATTCTTCCCTATTTATTATGTTGTCATTTGCAGAAATGTACATAGACATTTTCTGACAAGTGATATTGTTAAAGTTATATTATTGTAATTCACAAGGTTCTCTTGCGTGGTTTCCAAACAGTGGTTATATTGTGTGGCAATCCAAGCATCTGTACAATGGGATGGGTTAAAAGAGGGGTGTGTCGCATAAAGTGCTTGTGTGTGTGTGTGTGTGTGTGTGTGTGTGTGTGTGTGTTTGTACACAATGCAAGTGATTTATTGGATTGCACGAGACCAGAGATAAAAGAAAGCAAATATAGCCACGCTCTTATATTATTGTTTATTACAAGGTTTCAGTAGCACCGTACAAGGCGATAGAACTGATAACAGAATACATAAGTACAGACTTATAGACATTAGATCAATTCACAGACTATAGATACATAATTACAGAGGGCAGTTAGCATAATTATGTAGAGAAGACATAGGGGAGAGGACCCTGCTCATTCGAGCTTTTCAATCTATAGGGTATATGTGTGCACACAATGTGGTAGGAGTACAGAGACTACAGGGAGAGGTGGAGGGGTTAGTACGCTACAATGAAAATAAAAAGTTTTCAGAGGACATTCTTGATGGCTGGAGGAAAGTCTAATGTAATGAGGAGGGGCGTTTCAGAAGATCCTATATGCGAGAATGGGAAGTTGTGATCAGGATGACGTGAGAAAGCAGTCATTAGCAGTGAAGAGAAAGAGAGGGAGTGTGTAAGGAAATGAAAGTGATTGATTCACATCAGTGGTATGAACCAATTTTTGTCCCCGTTCTTCAACTAAATTTGATAATTATCTGACCTGTTGTGTATATCTGGTTGAAAGATGACCTCTATTAAACTATTGGGGTGATGCATCAAACATTCTAGAGAGGTAAAGAGGAGAAATTGCCCAAAGCAAACAACTTATAATTATCATTTATCTAGCACAGTCTATAAAATGACTGAAGTTGATCGGTTGCTATACTTCACTTTATCTCTCTTGAAGGTTTAAGACATCTGTGTGTCTACTACCACACTTATAGGCCACAGTTAAGTATGACGTCACCAGACCGCCTGCCTGTGTGTCTAGCTAAACTGCTGCATGGGCTTAGCTGCAGGAAGCCTCTATGTTTGACCACCTTAAGCAAAGTTCTGGGAATGTAGGAAGAAGGAAATTTCCATGTAGTCTGTTTTGCACAGCTAAATTTATAAGCACCTTCAAAACACAATACCACTTTTTAACGTTCATTCAGTCTGTGAGTTACTGATCATATCTTGGTGTGTATAAGGCATTGTCCAGGAATATGCACTGCTGCAAACTAGTTATTTGCTGCTGCCTCTACCTCACTCTCGACATCCCTCCACCATCTTGGACAATGTCCTCTACACTCTTAAGGTGTGTCACTGTTCCTCAGATGGGTTCAGAACATTGTATTTAGAGGTAAGTTCCAAAATTCTCTTTCAGTTATAAAAGGCTTCAGCCAGAACACTGGTTTGAGACACAGCTAAGTTTTTATGCCAATATTTGAGTAGCCTGTTTGATTTGACAATGCGGTCTACTTGTAATGGCAAAGCACACAATTCTTGTAGTTTTTTTAAATATATATATTTATTACATAGGCCTATATTTAAAGTAACATTTTGATGTTTTTCTTTTCTCTGACGTCCTAGTGGATGCTGGGAACTCCGTAAGGACCATGGGGAATAGCGGCTCCGCAGGAGACTGGGCACAAAAGTAAAGCTTTAGGACTACCTGGTGTGCACTGGCTCCTCCCCCCATGACCCTCCTCCAAGCCTCAGTTAGATTTTTGTGCCCGGCCGAGAAGGGTGCACACTAGGGGCTCTCCTGAGCTTCTTAGTGAAAGTTTAGTTTTAGGTTTTTTATTTTCAGTGAGACCTGCTGGCAACAGGCTCACTGCATCGAGGGACTAAGGGGTATATGCAATTCACGGCGAATCGCGGCAAATTATCGCCGTTTTTAAAATCGACACAATTCGACAGGTGAATTCCGGCAGGTGGCTGCCGGAATTCACCATATTCACTGAAAAACGGATTCGACAGTTCCGCGGGCGAAAAACGGCCGATTTGCCGGATTTTGCAAAACGGGAAAAAACGGGAAAAACCCGTTAAAAAAATGGCGTGGGGTCCCCCCTTCAAAGCATAACCAGCCTCGGGCTCTTCGAGCTGGTCCTGGTTCTAAAAATGCGGGGGAAAATTGGGCAGGGATCCCCCGTATTTTTAAAACCAGCACCGGGCTCTGCGCCTGGTGCTGGTGCAAAAAATACGGGGGACAAAAAGAGTAGGGGTCCCCCGTATTTTTTACACCAGCATCGGGCTCCACTAGCTGGACAGATAATGCCACAGCCGGGGGTCACTTTTATACAGTGCCCTGCGGCCGTGGCATTAAATATCCAACTAGTCACCCCTGGCCGGGGTACCCTGGGGGAGTGGGGACCCTTCAATCAAGGGGTCCCCCCCCCCCCCCAGCCACCCAAGGGCCAGGGGTGAAGCCCGAGGCTGTCCCCCCCCCCATCCAATGGCTGCGGATGGGAGGCTGATAGCCTTGAGTAAAATGACAAGAATATTGTTTTTTCCAGCAGTACTACAAGTCCCAGCAAGCCTCCCCCGCAAGCTGGTACTTGGAGAACCACAAGTACCAGCATGCGGGAGAAAACCGGGCCTGCTGGTACCTGTAGTTCTACTGGGAAAAAAATACCCAAATAAAAACAGTACACAGACACAGTGACAGTAAAACTTTATTACACACTGCCGACACACACATACTTACCTATGTTGACACGCCGACTGCCACGGTCTCCGACGATCCGAGGGTACCTGTGAAAAAAATTATACTCACCTTCCAGCGTCCAGAGGTACATCCACGTCCAGAGATACATCCACGTACTTGTTAAAAAAAAAAAAACACCCGTGCCATGCCGGACTGAAAGGGGTCCCATGCTTTCACATCAGACCCCTTTCCCCGAATGCCGGGACACCACGTGACTCCTGTCACTGAAGTCCCTTCAGCCAATCAGGAAGCGCTACTTCCGTGGCGCTCACCTGATTGGCTGTGCGCTGTCTGAGCTGTCAGACAGCGCATCGCAAAGCCTCTCCATTACTTTCAATGGTGAGAACTTTGCCGTCTGCGGGGGTTACCCGCGGTCAGCCGCTGACCGGCGGGTGACCTCACCGCTAGCCGCTAAGTTCCCACCATTGAAAGTAATGGACGGAGCTGTGCGATGCGCTGTCTGAGTTCAGACAGCGCACAGCCAATCAGGTGAGCGCAACGAAGTTGCGCTTCCTGATTGGCTTTAGAGACCTTTCTGTGACAGCTGTCACTCTGAGAGGTCTCTCTGCATTCGGGGTAAGGGGTCCCATGTGTAAGCATGGGACCCCTTTCAGTCCGGCATGGTACGGGTGTCCGGTTTGTTTTTTTAAACAAGTACGTGGATTTATCTCTGGACCCTGGCTGAGGTGAGTATATTGATCTTTTCTTTTCAGGTATCCGTGGATTCTACATGGAGAAGAGGACCGATGTCGGCGTGTGAACATAGGTAAGTATGTGTGTGTCGACGTATGAAATAAAGTTTTACTGTCACGGTGTGTGTGTGTCCTGTTTTTATTTGGGTATTTTTTTTCCAGTAGAACTACAGGTACCAGCGGGCCCGGTTTTCTCCCGCATGCTGGTACTTGTGGTTCTCCAAGTACCAGCTTGCGGGGGAGGCTTGCTGGGACTTGTAGTTCTTCTGGAAAAAACAATATTCTTGACATTTTACCAAGGCTATCAGCCTCCCATCCGCAGCCCTTGGATGGGGGGGACAGCCTCGGGCTTCACCCCTGGCCCTTGGGTGGCTGGGTGGGGGGGACCCCTTGATTGAAGGGGTCCCCACTCCCCCAGGGTACCCCGGCCAGGGGTGACTAGTTGGATATTTAATGCCACGGCCGCAGGGCACTGTATAAAAGTGACCCCCGGCTGTGGCATTATCTGTCCAGCTAGTGGAGCCCGATGCTGGTGTAAAAAATACGGGGGACCCCTACTCGTTTTGTCCCCCGTATTTTTTGCACCAGCACCAGGCGCAGAGCCCGGTGCTGGTTTTAAAAATACGGGGGATCCGCTGTCAATTTTTTCCCCGCATTTTTAGAACCAGGACCTGCTCAAAGAGCCCGAGGCTGGTTATGCTTTGGAAGGGGGACCCCACGCCATTTTTTTTTTAAATTTTCCCGTTCCAGCACTAAAAAAATAAAAAATAATATTTTAAAAAATATATAAATAATACTTGTGCCTCCAAAAAAAAAAAAAAAAGTACCTAATCCCTTCTAATATAAATAGATATGCTATTCCCAAAAAAAAAAACACCAAAAAAAACATGTTAAAATTTTTTTTTATTGTTTTCACCCTCCAAAGTGTGGCGGATTGAAAATGACGAATTTACTGTCTAAAAGCACTGCTGTCGAATTTCCAAACTTGAATTGAATATGCTTTTGTCGAATTGCAGCACTTGTATCATTGCAGAAAAGTCGAATTTGCAAAAAGTCGAATTTCAAAAAGTCGAATTTTGAAAGTCCGTTTTTTTGACGGAAAGCACTGAATTGCATTGACGATTTTTTTTTTTTTGGCGAAAATGACCCGAAATTCGACAATTTCGGGAATTCGACCGCAATTGCATATACCCCTAAGGGGAGAAGAAGCGAACCTACCTAAGTGGTGGTAGCTTGGGCTTCTTAGGCTACTGGACACCATTAGCTCCAGAGGGACCGAACACAGGCCCAGCCTCGGAGCTCGGTACCAGAGCCGCGCCGCCGGCCCCCTTACAGAGCCAGAAGCAAGAAGAGGTCCGGAAAAATCGGCGGCAGAAGACATCAGTCTTCAACAAGGTAGCGCACAGCACTGCAGCTGTGCGCCATTGTTACTCAGGCACACTTCACACTTCGGTCACTGAGGGTGCAGGGCGCTAGGGGGGGGCGCCCTGAGCAGCAATGTAAACACCTTGGCTGGCATAAATACACCACATATAACCCCCAGGGCTATATGGATGTATTTTAACCCCTGCCAGAACTCACCAAAAAGCGGGAGAAAAGGCCGCCGAGAAGGGGGCGGAGCCTATCTCCTCAGCACACGGGCGCCATTTTCCATCACAGCTCCGCTGGAAGGACGTCTCCCTGACTCTCCCCTGCAGTCCTGCACTACAGAAAAGGGTAAAAAAGAGAGGGGGGCACTAATTTGGCGCAGTTTTAATACTAACAGCAGCTATAAAGGGAAAAGCACATTTTATAGTGGTATTCCTGTCTATATATAGCGCTCTGGTGTGTGCTGGCATACTCTCCCTCTGTCTCCCCAAAGGGCTAGTGGGGTCCTGTCCTCTTATCAGAGCATTCCCTGTGTGTGTGCGGTGTGTCGGTACGATTGTGTCGACATGTTTGAGGAGGAAAATGAGATGGAGGCGGAGCAATTGCCTATTATAGAGTTGTCACCCCCTAGGGAGTCGACACCTGAGTGGATGAGCTTATGGAAGGAATTGCGTGACAGTGTCAGCTCTTTACGACAGACAGTTGACGACATGAGACAGCCGGCTACTCAGCTTGTGCCTGTCCAGGGGTCTCAAACGCCATCATGGACTTTAAAACGCCCGTTACCTCAAATGGCAGACACAGACACGGATACTGACTCCAGTGTCGATGATGAGGAGACAAACGTGACTTCCACTAGGGCCACACGTTACATGATTGAAGCAATGAAAAATGTATTGCATATCTCTGATAATACAAGTACCACTAAAAAGGGTATTATGTTTGGTGAGAAAAAACTGCCTGTAGTTTTTCCTGTATCCGAGGAATTAAATGAAGTGTGTGATGAGGCGTGGGTTTCCCCCGATTAAAAAACTGATAATTCCTAAAAGGTTATTGGCATCGTACCCTTTCCCGCCAGAGGATAGGGCACGTTGGGAAACACCCCCTAGGGTGGATAAAGCGCTCACACGCTTGTCTAAACAGGTAGCACTACCCTCTCCTGATACGGCCGCCCTAAAGGAACCTGCCGATAGAAAGCTGGAGAATATCCTAAAATGTATATACACTCACACGGGTGTTATACTGCGACCAGCAATCGCCTCAGCCTGGATGTGCAGTGCGGGCCTGGCGTGGTCGGATTCCCTGACTGAAAATATTGATACCCTAGATAGGGACAGTATATTACTGACTATAGAGCATTTGAAGGATGCATTTCTATATATGCGTGATGCACAGAGGGATATTTGCCGACTGGCATCAAGAGTTAGCGCGCTGTCCATTTCTGCAAGAAGAGGTTTATGGACGCGGCAGTGGTCAGGTGATGCAGATTCTAAAAGGCACATGGAAGTATTGCCTTATAAGGGGGAGGAGTTATTTGGGGTAGGTCTATCAGACCTGGTAGCCACGGCAACTGCTGGAAAATCCACATTTTTACCCCAGGTAGCTTCTCAACCTAAGAAGACGCCGTATTATCAGGCGCAGTCCTTTCGGCCCCATAAGGGCAAGCGGGCAAAAGGCGCCTCATTTCTGCCCCGTGGCAGAGGGAGAGGAAAAAGGCTGCAACAAACAGCCAGTTCCCAGGAACAAAAGCCCTCTCCCGCCTCCGCAAAGTCCTCAGCATGACGCTGGGGCTTTACAAGCGGACTCAGGCACGGTGGGGGCCCGTCTCAAGAAGTGGACCCCTGGATCCTTCAGGTGGTATCTCAGGGGTACAAATTGGAATTCGAGACGTCTCCCCCTCGCCGTTTTCTAAAGTCTGCTTTACCGACGTCTCCCTCAGAGAGGGAGGCGGTATTGGAAGCCATTCACAAGCTATATTCCCAGCAGGTGATAATCAAGGTACCCCTCCTACAACAGGGAAAGGGGTACTATTCCACACTATTTGTGGTACCGAAGCCGGACGGCTCGGTGAGACCAATTTTAAACCTAAAATCCTTGAACACTTACATACAAAGGTTCAAATTCAAGATGGAGTCACTCAGAGCAGTGATTGCAAACCTGGAAGAAGGGGACTATATGGTGTCTCTGGACATCAAAGATGCTTACCTACATGTCCCAATTTACCCTTCTCACCAAGGGTACCTCAGGTTTGTGGTACAGAACTGTCACTATCAGTTTCAGACGCTGCTGTTTGGATTGTCCACGGCACCCCGGGTCTTTACCAAGGTAATGGCCGAAATGATGATACTCCTTCGAAGGAAGGGAGTTTTAGTTATCCCTTACTTGGACGATCTCCTGATAAGGGCAAGATCCAGGGAACAGTTGGAAGTCGGAGTAGCACTATCTCAGATAGTGCTGCGCCAGCACGGTTGGATTCTCAATATTCCAAAATCGCAGCTGATCCCGACGACACGACTTCTATTCCTAGGGATGATCCTGGACACAGTCCAGAAAAAGGTGTTTCTCCCGGAGGAGAAAGCCAGGGAGTTATCCGAACTAGTCAGAAATCTCCTAAAACCAGGCCAAGTCTCAGTGCATCAATGCACAAGGGTCCTGGGAAAGATGGTGGCTTCTTACGAAGCAATCCCATTCGGCAGATTCCACGCAAGAACCTTCCAGTGGGATCTGCTAGACAAATGGTCCGGGTCGCATCTTCAGATGCATCAGCGGATAATCTTGTCACCAAGGACAAGGGTGTCTCTCCTGTGGTGGTTGCAGAGTGCTCATCTTCTAGAGGGCCGCAGATTCGGCATTCAGGACTGGGTCCTGGTGACCACGGATGCCAGCCTGAGAGACTGGGGAGCAGTCACACAGGGAAGAAATTTCCAGGGCTTGTGGTCAAGCCTGGAGACATCACTTCACATAAATATCCTGGAGCTAAGGGCCATCTACAATGCTCTAAGCCTAGCAAGACCTCTGCTTCAAGGTCAGCCGGTGCTGATCCAAGTCAGACAACATCACGGCAGTCGCCCACGTAAACAGACAGGGCGGCACAAGAAGCAGGAGGGCAATGGCAGAAGTTGCAAGGATTCTTCGCTGAGCGGAAAATCATGTGATAGCACTGTCAGCAGTGTTCATTCCGGGAGTGGACAACTGGGAAGCAGACTTCCTCAGCAGACACGACCTCCACCCGGGAGAGTGGGGACTTCACCCAGAAGTCTTCCACATGATTGTGAACCGTTGGGAAAAACCAAAGGTGGACATGATGGCGTCCCGCCTCAACAAAAAACTAGACAGGTATTGCGCCAGGTCAAGGGACCCTCAGGCAATAGCTGTGGACGCTCTGGTAACACCGTGGGTGTACCAGTCAGTGTATGTGTTCCCTCCTCTGCCTCTCATACCCAAGGTACTGAGAATCATAAGAAGGAGAGGAGTAAGGACTATACTCGTGGCTCCGGATTGGCCAAGAAGGACTTGGTACCCGGAACTTCAAGAGATGCTCACAGAGGACCCGTGGCCTCTACCTCTAAGAAAGGACCTGCTCCAGCAGGGACCCTGTCTGTTCCAAGACTTACCGCGGCTGCGTTTGACGGCATGGCGGTTGAACGCCGGATCCTGAAGGAAAAAGGCATTCCGGATGAAGTCATCCCTACCCTGATCAAAGCCAGGAAGGATGTAACCGTACAGCATTATCACCGTATTTGGCGTAAATATGTTGCGTGGTGCGAGGCCAGGAAGGCCCCTACAGAGGAATTTCAACTGGGTCGTTTCCTGCATTTCCTGCAAACAGGACTGTCTATTGGCCTAAAATTAGGGTCCATTAAGGTTCAAATTTCGGCCCTGTCGATTTTCTTCCAGAAAGAACTGGCTTCAGTTCCTGAAGTTCAGACGTTTGTCAAGGGGGTACTGCATATACAGCCTCCTTTTGTGCCTCCAGTGGCACCTTGGGATCTCAATGTAGTTTTGGGGTTCCTAAAATCACATTGGTTTGAACCACTCACCACTGTGGACTTAAATATCTCACATGGAAAGTGGTAATGCTGTTGGCCCTGGCTTCAGCCAGGCGTGTCTCAGAATTGGCGGCTTTATCCTATAAAAGCCCTTACCTAATTTTTCATACGGACAGGGCAGAATTGAGGACTCGTCCTCAATTTCTCCCTAAGGTGGTTTCAGCGTTTCACTTGAACCAGCCTATTGTGGTACCTGCGGCTACTAGGGACTTGGAGGACTCCAAGTTGCTGGACGTAGTCAGGGCCCTGAAAATATATGTTTCCAGGACGGCTGGAGTCAGAAAATCTGACTCGCTGTTTATCCTGTATGCACCCAACAAGCTGGGTGCTCCTGCTTCTAAGCAGACTATTGCTCGTTGGATTTGTAGTACAATTCAGCTTGCACATTCTGTGGCAGGCCTGCCACAGCCAAAATCTGTAAAAGCCCATTCCACAAGGAAGGTGGGCTCATCTTGGGCGGCTGCCCGAGGGGGTCTCGGCTTTACAACTTTGCCGAGCAGCTACTTGGTCATGGGCAAACACGTTTGCTAAATTCTACAAATTTGATACCCTGGCCGAGGAGGACCTGGAGTTCTCTCATTCGGTGCTGCAGAGTCATCCGCACTCTCCCGCCCGTTTGGGAGCTTTGGTATAATCCCCATGGTCCTTACGGAGTTCCCAGCATCCACTAGGACGTCAGAGAAAATAAGAATTTACTTACCGATAATTCTATTTCTCGTAGTCCGTAGTGGATGCTGGGCGCCCATCCCAAGTGCGGATTATCTGCAATACTTGTACATAGTTATTGTTACAAAAATCGGGTTATTATTGTTGTGAGCCATCTTTTCAGAGGCTCCTCTGTTATCATGCTGTTAACTGGGTTCAGATCACAGGTTGTACGGTGTGATTGGTGTGGCTGGTATGAGTCTTACCCGGGATTCAAAATCCTTCCTTATTGTGTACGCTCGTCCGGGCACAGTATCCTAACTGAGGCTTGGAGGAGGGTCATGGGGGGAGGAGCCAGTGCACACCAGGTAGTCCTAAAGCTTTACTTTTGTGCCCAGTCTCCTGCGGAGCCGCTATTCCCCATGGTCCTTACGGAGTTCCCAGCATCCACTACGGACTACGAGAAATAGAATTATCGGTAAGTAAATTCTTATTTTTTCTTTTCAGAAGCACAGTCCAGCAGGTGGTCAGACGGAGCAAATGACTGGAGTTTCTGAGCAGGCTGCTGAGCTTCAAAAGGTATTTGTTCCTTTGTTATCACTACATTACTAACCCACCTACAGAGCTGATATTTTGATGTAGGTGTTAAAGCAAGGCTTATTTCTGGTGAATTGTTTGAAAATGGCAAATATTGATGCAACGTTTCAGTATAGAATGACTTCATGTGGAGTTAGGCAAAGGATGTAAATTTATATGTATTTAGTATCCTAAAAAAATGCACTCCAGATTTTTGTCTGGGTTTCTGTTTTTACAATATGTCCATATCAATTTAACAAAAGTTTCCTATCCCTAATATGGGTAATGAAGGATTGACTCCTCTTTAACATTTTAAAGAATTTAAACTAATTTTATTTACATTAGACCGGGACTTGAGATATACGTACCTACCATTATCTCTTTTCTGCCTTTCCCTCTTCATCCCTTTGTTGATTGTTTGAAAATGTTCTACTCCATTATCATGACTCTTGATCACCTTTTTATGCAGTGAATTGTAGCCATGGGTATCTGGATGATAGGTCGACAGTTAAAAGGTCGACACCAAATTATCGACATACATATGGTAAAGATGGCAATTGACGACACAGCATATGGTCGACATAAATTTTTAGGATTTTTTTATTTTTAGGAATTTTATCATACTTTACCATCCATGTGGACTATGATTGGGAATAGTAACATGTTCCCCGAAGCCGCCATGTGAGTGGACGTGGAACATTTATTGGAGGTCCACGGGCTGGAAAGGAAATTTTGACACCAAAAAAAACCATCAAAAACTCGTTTCGACTATTTCCTTGTCGACCCTGTCAACCTTGTGCATGTCAACAATTTGGTGTCGAGCTTCTGACTGTCGACCCTTTGATCCATAACCCGGGGACACTGGAATGACTGCAGATCTGGAGTGGAGCAGGGGGGCCAGGTCACCAAATAGTTAACTTTTCTTTCCCAGCAGCGCAGACTCCCTCTCCCCTATATCCTGCCCCCTGGGCACCAATATGCCGATATTAGATTGGTGTCCTGGAGCGGGCACTGTAGAGCTAAGCAGTCTCTTTTATATTTTATTTTACTTTATTTTATGAGCAGACAGTGTGTGAGCATCATAGATGCCCTCACCGCTGCTCCACCAACTTCCATTATGGCAGGGGGCAACTGGGAGCAGGTAAGCTACACATATATAGCGGCTTTCATCGCAGGTGTAGGAGTCCAATGGCAGTGCGGCGGGTGAGGGCCAGGTCTTCTACTCACCTCTACTAGACCACCAGTGATGCTTGGTAATGGTGCCCTGTTTATTACGTGCCCATTTTCCCTGGGGGGGTTTTGCCACAGAGGGAGAGGTAGGCTTTTACCCCATAAGCCCCTCCCCCTGCCTCTTGACGTGTCCCCTATGCAAGGCTACCCACTAAAAGGGATTCTCTTCCTCCTCTCTCCTCCACTTCTAGCAAGCATAGCTGCCATTTTATAGTGCTACTGCCTGCATACTCTGCTGAAAGAGAGAGGGACACAGTACCTCTCGGCTTGTGCCAGGTTGTAGTTTCCTGCCCCTTTACCACTTATTCTGTTTGGCTTGAATGTATCACTGCTATCTTTTTCTGCCTTTTTTTTTTTAACATTCTGTGTTATAGATTGTTTTTTTTTTTTTCATTGCTCCACTCATTTGTTAATTTGTGGTATACAAACATTTATCGCCCCTCCCCATATTGGCACACACGTGTGCCCTCTGCTTATACATTGTGTGTGGGGCTTACCCTCTGGTTTTCTTAATGTCATGTCTTCCAAATATCATACTACTAATGCCTATAAAGAGGGGGGAGCAGCATACAATTCCCTGCAGTGAGGTAGTTTCTGGTCAGGCACAGAATCATAGTGGTCTTTGTGAAGAGTATTTTACAGCGGTACATCATGTCAGTTCTCCCCCCCACTTCCCCCCCCCTTCCCCCTCCAATTAACTAATCAGCCTTCAGATTCTAGGCTGCCACCTCCTGTGGGGTTCATTCTCTGCTTACATAGGGTGCCCAGACTGTTGTAGCTGAACTTGCTTGAGTTCAGGGTCTCTGTCAGCTTAGTTCCCCATGCAGGTATCTTCTCCATTACAACAGATGCTTGAACACCCGCCTTAGCGTAAGTCAGACAGACGCTATAGCTCTATGTAAACAATTTGTAGTGGTTCAAACCTGCGCTGCCCAGCAAATGCAGCTGACACCTTAATTAGGAAACACCCATACTTAGTAGAACATATGTAGAAACCACTGATCTAAGGTGTCTGCGCTGTAATTTAAAATACTTGTCTGTGTTTGAAAACAGGTAGTATACAGAATATTTTACCATTCAAATCCAATAAAAACACCCTTTCATTCAGTGACAACAATGTCTCTCTTTTGAATCCAGCGATCCCTCTTTGCTGAACTGCTATGTGTGGGAACTGAATGGATACTAAGTATTGTAATCACACTGAATGATACAATCTGCGAAAAGTGTAACAGGCTCTTATGCTGTCTACATTTCTTTCTCTCGCAATAAAGACGATTTTCCTTTGCTTGGCTTCTGGGCAGACACTTACATTAGTATTCTGACTCGTTGTCGCACAAAGGCATCTTTTAACACCAGCATGCAATCTTCCACTGTATTGTAAAATGATAGAAATTACACTTACATCATAGTTCAGTCTCGCTTTCATGCAAAGGTATCTTTTGGTTCACCCCTCTGGATAAAGATCATTCACGTGGATATCAAAAACCCAAACATATTTATTCTATCTGAATGTATAAAAACTGGTACATAACAAAAAGTGCACGTAGTCAGACTACACAGGGATGGGATCAGACCTCACAAATACCGTCCGTGCTGCAGAAGACCGTCACTGTTGAAGCGCTGTTGTGTTCTGCGGGAACGCTCTGTGCAGCCGATCAGTACCCTCTCCGTTTAGTCCACACACCATGTGTAGTTTAGTGGCGGCCTAAAATGCGTTTCAGATACTGCTGTATCCTTTTTCAAGAAGTGCCGCTTCCATGTAAGTTCCAGGGCTTTATGCACAGAGTTCCCGATCACATGGTATGGATTGTCCAATGGGCAGTACCTGTACCCGGCTATCGCGTTTAATTGTAAAAGTCTGCTGATTAACTCTTTTATAGCAATCCTGAAACTACTATGGTGTATATTCAAGTGGTGTCGAATACCGCAGTGGATTCGACAGTTTTCAGG
The DNA here is from genome assembly GCF_028390025.1 of Pseudophryne corroboree. Classification (NCBI taxonomy): domain Eukaryota; kingdom Metazoa; phylum Chordata; class Amphibia; order Anura; family Myobatrachidae; genus Pseudophryne; species Pseudophryne corroboree. The sequence continues at coordinate 752,316,767 of NC_086444.1, forward strand.
TTCGACAGCATTCGACTGTCGAAACTCTCCTTACCAGGCACTGAATTCGACATATTCAATTTAAAATGGATTTGACACAGCTCCGGTCGGAAAGGGACCAATGGTCGGATTGTGGGCGGCCGGGATTCACCTTCATGAACATCACAATCTGGTCAGAAAAAGGCTCCATTATTGTAGTCAGTGTACAAAAATATGATATACGGTATATGTTAAAAACATAGATTGTCCTAAAAAATTATTCCACAAGTCAGCTGACTGTGTAATGGCTGCTCTTCTCCCTGAAGTCTCAAGCTTAGGAGTAGCTTTGGTGAAGTGTAACCTGGGTAAAAATGTTGAATCATGGGTACATTCCTTCCCTCTGCCCAGTAAAGAAAAAAATATTCGGAAAAAAATCAAAATATAATAACGTGACTCATAAATACAAAAAACAATTATATAATTACTTAAAATATAAATAGATATGCTAGTAGAAATAAAAAAACTTCAAAAAAATTTAAGTATTTCAAATTTATTGTCCGCTCACGACAGAAAAACTTGTCGCAATGAAATTGTCGAAAGTCACATCAAAAACCACTGATCCCGATTTGCCAATCTTCAATTGAATATACTTTTGTCGAAAAGCCGGGTTTTTAACATTACAGACACTAGACTGTCAAAGTCAAAAGTCGAAACGAATCCAGCAGGTTTTTTGTCGAAAAGTGGTTTACTGAATTGTCGAATTGTTTCCGACAAAACAAGGGATTCAACACCAATTGAATATACCCCTATATATATATATATATATATATATATCATAAAATTAACAATTATATGTGAATCTGTGTACTCATGTTGCACATGCCCATATTAACAACAATTAGATATCTCAAAGGACAATCCTATATAATAAAATATATATTTTACATTTTTTTTACATAAGACAAACATCATATATCAAAAGGTGCACGATGTATCTATATAAAAATACGTGATAATGACAAACAATATTTAAAGATAAGCATGATGGTACTGCCAATAATCTAAAATCTACCTTACATTTATATACCCTTGATCTCATACATGTAGCCAGGTATTTAGGGAAGTAAAAACAGAAAGAAAAGAAACGTATTAGTGGTGGATCATACATACATACATCAAGCCTGCAGGAAATGTTAATTAAAGAAACCATTTATATTGAATCCAGGGTTGGAGGGTTGAATCCACACCAGTGACTTTGTTTATGGTGGGAGCTCTGTCCCCAAAAAGTGTAGAGACTATTTTCAAAGCGGTTTGGGAAGGTTGTGGTTATTCATTATATTCTCATTGCATGTGGCCGATGAGGGCGAGGAGACTGCTTTATCAGGCAGTCTAATGCGGAGTACACACCTAATGATATATCTGCAGATCAATTGATCTGCAGATATATCTAAAGCCGGATCGGGAAGTGTGCTGAGCATGCACACTGCCCGATCCGTCGGGGACTGATGTCCCGAACTGGGAGGGCATTTACACATGTCCACTCAGTTCAGCTGTCAGTCACCGCCGGCTCCTGCAGCTTGTGTACGGGCCACTATATCTAACGATATTTTGGCCATCGGCTATGCAGCAGGGCCAACGCGATAGGTCCGTGAACGACGGAGTTCACAGACCTATCGCTCGTACACACAGGCCGACGGACCCATGATTTTTCGATATATCGGCCAGTGTGTACCCAGCTTGAGTGTATAAAAAAAAAATCTTTATGATGGTTTGATTACTTTTTTTCCTGACGTGAATTGTTTTGTGCTCTTTTTTTTGTCCCAGGAGATGGAAACCCTAAGATCCCAGCTACATGTTCAGTCTGTAGAGATCAACAGACTACAATCAGAAAGAATGGAGCTTCTTGAAAAATTAGAGGTCAGTGTATGTTGTCTTCTTGTATCTGCCACAGTGGTGGTGTTTCTGTAAAATGCATCTATCAGCATAAATATACAGTGCTTGTGCTGGCTTCTATAGTATGTGTGACAAAATTGAGAGAGATGAGAGGAATGCCTGTGTAAGCATGTAGACATATTTAGGGAGAAACTGTAAAATGAAAAGAAATTGGTGTTGGTCATGTTTTAGTCCGTCTTTTTGTTCATTCATCTTCACTGTGATCTAAGGCGCTCTGAATACTTTCTTCACCTCACAGCTTCCAGTAACAGCATCCTATGATCATACAGTACCTGCTGCTTCCAAAGATAATGCCTATGAAGAGAAGGTGGCAAACTTGCTGCAAGACCTTAATTCTGTAAAGGTTTGTCTGTTTTACGAATTACCTGATTAAACCAAAAATGATCTAATCACGGAAATAACTTTTTTAGTATATTTTATTTTGAAACCCAGTCCTTTCAAAAAAAGCACATATTCAGAATTTATTTTTAGGTGTGTGTGTGTGTGCGTGCGTGCGTGCGTGCGTACATACCCACTAGGACTTAAACTGGGCACATACTTTCAAATGGAGAACACACCACCATGTTTGAATATAGTATCCGTGAGGGGGTCTCTGGCTGCTTAGAAAGAGTCTTTAAACTGTTTAAAATGGTATAAAATTCATACAGCCAGCTCTTCTACACTGCACCGTACTATCATTTGCATGTCCTTCCTCAGCTTCCAAGATGACCCCTACAAGCAACTGCAGTCCCCATGATGTTGACGACATGAATTCTTGCTCATGATGTGTGTAATATTGTCGGGGACTTATTTAAACTATAGCCACTTGTTTCTGTTGATAGGCGTATGGAAGGGAATGAAAAGGGAACAGGCCTGTGGGCATTGACCTTCCTTGTAAATAAGTGTACTGCTACATGTTCTCTTCACCCGGAAGAGTACGCTTTGTAAATTAGGACAATATTATGGCCCAGTTTCAAACGTAGAAAAATGTTGTTTTGCAGATGCGGTAAGAAGACCGCTGCATTTTCTTACCATCTTTTGTTTTTCTTGTAGGAAGAGCTAAAAGCATTATCTGAGGAGAAGTTTTCTTTAAAACAGGAGCTGGATTCAGCTCGCAGTACATCAGCTATTTTACAAGATGAGAAACTGAAACTAGTGCAGGACCTGGCAGAGTCCAAGAAGGAACAAGATGATCTGTTGATACTTCTGGCTGATCAAGACCAGAAAATCCTCTCTCTGAAGAATAAACTGAAAGAACTTGGAGAACAGGTAAGGCAGACATACTGAAGGTGTGTCGCTAACCACTGAGCACAGCACATAATAGCACGTGAAGGCAGAGGCAAGTGCTAAGGACTGCTATATAGTGAAATAATTCTCACTTTAGCTGGATGGGGCTTTTCTTTTCAATGGAAACCCTTAACTATTTGTGCAAGTAAATAATGATAATAGTCCAGCATAGACAATAATTTCTATTGCTGCCTGTGCTTTTCACAAGGGCAACAGTGATTTACACGGCTTGGAATATGCCGCCCCTTAATAATACAGCCAGTACAGTGGTTTCCAAACTAGAATATCATATGTTTTTACGGCACTCGTAGGCCAAAAGTTTCTTATTGAGAAATTTTGAAAGAAATGTTAAGCAGATTGTCTTTATATTTCATCCTTAGGCTCAATTGTGTGGTGAGGTATAAGATTTGCTTCTCTTTGTCCACATATGTTATGATTGGCAGCCACCAGCTCTGGTTTTGCTTATTACATTGACCACAAATGATTTGAATTCGTCCTAGGCCACCAACCCAGGGCACCTCTGTAAATGCCCCGAGACACCCCAGGGTGCCTAGGCACACATTTTGAGAACCACTGATCGGGTATTTACTCTTTCAGCAAGCCATATCAATGCTGGCCATGGAGCACCGCATAGAGATGTGTTTATAACTATTATATTTTTCTTGCATTGTGTTACAATGTGAGAAAACCACCTGAGGAATATAAGTTACTGGACCAAGCCCTTAGTGGTCAAATTTCCCTCTCCTGCCACTTTACTTCCCATACATCTTAAATTAGATAGTTGCAATTGCTACTTTAACTTACCTTCATATATCCTGTATAATAAAGCTATTCGTTTTTTTAAATAGCTTGTAGCAGGGAGCATTATTTACATATGGTCGCCTGGTGAAAGATAATAACATGCCAATCCAGAATGGTAAAAAGTCTATACAAAAGAAGACTCCCTCTCTTTAACTTGAACCCAAATAATCTCTCTTCCAAAGAACATGCTGGAGTCCCATTATGTTTTCTAAGATGGACTAGTAAGATATTTCCAAAGCTGATCACTAGGCGACCATATGTAAATAATGCTCCCTGCTACAAGCTATTTAAAAAAAAAAAATATCTTTCTGCAGCGGGGTACACTGGGATTCCACAGGGAATACATCGGAGTGTAGAATTGGATCTTGAGCCGAGGCACCAACAGGCTAAAGCTTTGACTGTTCCCAGGATGCACTGTACCGCCTCCTCTATAACCCCGCCTCCCCGCACTAGAGCTCGGTTTGTAAGTTGGTGCCTGCAGAGCAGGTCACTAACAGGTGGGCTGCACTAGGCAGCCCTGAAAAGAGCTTTTTAAGAAGACTTCAAGGGCCACAGCACTGTTTATGTCATTTTGATATTCTGTGCTGTGGCTACATCACCTCCCCAGCAGCGCTGCATACTCCTGCGGGCTGGTTCCCGGGTACTTGCAGCGGAGGCGCACCGGTCTTCAGGCACACCACCGCTGACGCTCTCCTGGATCGCCTGGCTGCACATCAGGGAGGAGGTAAGAGGGTCCCCCAGGTGGGTCCCGCTGGTAAATCGCGGTCCCAGGAGATGGACCTTGCCACTGGCAGGGACACTGTACAGCACAGGGACCCCACTATATCCACCAGGGGCAGGGAGCACAGGTCGAATTTACTAAAATCCGTTTTACATAGGCTCCACAGTACCCGGTGGTGAGGACCAGCATAGGGGATAAGGCGCTGACCTGTAGCCCTTCCCCCCAGCTCCGGGCGCCATCTACTGCTGGTGTTCCCGCCCTGGTGCTGCATTTCACTCTCCCTCACTCCCTGACAGATTTTGGCGCCATCTCCACTACTAGCTGCGGCTGATCTCAGGAACAGCAGGGCTCTGTCTCCTCTGTAAAGCCACCTGTCTCATCAGCGCTGTGCATTTACAGGCACTTAAATATTCTACATGTCATTTTAGATAGTGTTAGTTAAGAACAAGTGTACTGCTACCTGAATATTTAGTACAAGTATTCTGTGATATACATCCAGTATCTACTGTGCATTGTAATATCTATATACATACATATCTATATGTAGTTTTACTAGTCCAGTGCAGTTTTATTGTTTTATGTAATAACTTCTGTATTGTACCTGTGACTGAGTGTGCTTGTAGCTGCTGTGTGGATTTCATTCTAGTGTATCACACGTCATGCTATCACTATATTCTGTACCCTGGGGGGCTAGGTGTGTCAGGGTCTTTATATATATATATATATATATATATATATATATATAGTGCTACACAGTATATACTGTTTGGGGTTTTTTACTGTGTGTTTCAGTCACCTCATACTGCTTTAATCCTCTGCTTGTGACCTGTATTTACTGTCACATAAATCAGGGGGTCATTTGCAGGTATTGTGTTTGTCTGGCTATATTATACTGTTACGCTCTAAGGCTGCATTCCCTATAAGGTGCCACACAGGGCAGGAAATCCGCAGACGCTTCTGCATCATGCAGTGCTGTCACCAAGGATTTACCTGAGGGGGAAATTTTAGCTAATGGTTCAGGCACTAGGTGCCATACATCTCCCAGTCAGCCTGTGGCCAAACAGCAACCACCTTGGGCAGCATTCTCAAGTATGCTGAATACGCTTGTCACACGTCGTACACCCCCTGTAGGACCTCCTGTGCCATTGCAGCCACATATTGTCCCTGTAGTTAATCCGCACTGGGCGGACACTCGGTCTACCCAATTATAATGTTTACAATTACAAAAATCAATCTTTGGTTAGAAAAAAAGTCTACCCCACGCCACTCTAGGGTCAAGGGGTCATCTAAGCAGGCCATTTCTTCCTCACAGTCCATTACTGTTTTGGATAATTCTTCTGATGAGGATGGGGAATATACAGATCCGTCAGATACTAATACAGTCGCTTCTGGTGAGGAATCTACAACCCATGTTGATGTTCCTGATCTAGTGGAGGCTATTAAGCTGATTCTCCAAATTGATGATGAGATCGATCCCACTACTGTGTCTAAGAAACCTGATAAGTTCAAACGTCAGAAGGTTACTAAAGTAGTCTTACCACATTCTGACCATTTAATTGACATACGTCAGGAATCTTGGTCGTCTCCAGGAAATACATTTTCCCTGTCTAAAAAGATGCTAGCTCGTTATCCTTTCCCTGCGGAGTTGAGTAACAAGTGGGAAACTCCACCGCCGGTGGACTCTCATGTCGCCCGTCTTGTGGTGTCATCTACTCTGCCTGTCACCACTGTCACCTCACTGAAGGAACCGACGGATAAGCGTGTCGAGGGATGCCTGAAGTCTATCTACTCTCTTTTCGGTGCTGTACATAGACCCACTATAGCAGCCTCCTGGGTCGCAAAAGGAATTTGAAGCATGGGTTCAGGCAATTGAGGATGAGCTGCCTCAGGATATTTCTGACACTGCCAGACAAAATCTGTCTCATATTACCAGCCTCCCACTATATTCAGGAGGCGGCCTCTGAGGCAGGTGTAATGGCAGCCAAGGCGTCTACTACGTCTATACTTGCTCGCCGAATTCTGTGCTTGAGGTCCGGGAAGGTGGACCTACACTCCAAAAAGACCTTGGAGGTGCTCCCTTTGAAGGGAGACATCCTTTTTGGGGAGGATCTGAATAAGATTGTGACTGACTTAGTGACTGCTAAAACTGCGTTTCTCCCAAGTACTAATCCTTCTCCTTCATCCACTAGGGGCCACTGGAGTGTAGTTACAATGGGGAATAGTAGGCAGTAATTGGGAGCTGGCACATTTAAAATTCTCACACTGTGGCTAGCTCCTCCCCTACTATCTCCCCTCCAAGCCAGTCTTAGTTTAGTGCCCGATGTGAGCTGGTCACTTGGGTTTAGCTGAAGAAATTTTTTTTTTCTTTATTATTTTATTTTTCTTTCACACATGCACAGACTGGCAGCTCTGCCACTGCCAGTCTGCACCGTGGGAGCTGCCGGCGGGGTCCCATCGCAGCTGCGTGCGGCTCGGGATGGGCCCCGGCTGAGGGAGACACTGAGCTCTCCTGAGTTGGCCGGACACCGCTGCGTGCGGCGCGTGTCGGGGCCACTCCATCCAGCAGAAGATTTCCGGCAGCATGGCAGCGGTGAGTATCAGCGGCCGGACACCGCTGCGTGCGGCGTGTGTCGGGGCCGCCCCACCAGCAGAAGATACCGGGGCCGGACACCGCTGCGTGCGGCGCGTGTCGGGGCCGCTCTGTCGAGCAGTGTAACACCGCTAAGTGCGGCGTGTGTCGGGAAGGACAGCGGTGAGTACAATCTCTCCCCTTCCCCCCCCCCTCCTCCTCTCCTCCTCCTTCCATAATGTTTGCATATGTGGCCCCCTATACCGGAGCGTATAAAGGGCGCATTTGGGGTTTTAGATGGGAGCTTCAGCCCGCTCTGTAAGCGTGCTCAGCGATCTCCACTCCCCGGTTGCAGTATACAGGCAGCCGGTTATGCAGAGCTTATTTTTACAAATAAAAAGTTTGAATTGGGCGCCAATAGTGGAGGGGGCGGAGCTAACTCCCGCTCCGTTCGGCGCTAAGCACTCTCCGCTCCCCGGCCGCAGCATACAGGCGGCCCGGGAGATACAGACGCTTCCCGCTTCATGTGCAGCGGGTTTCATTTTTTAATTTGGCGCCGGGGGGGGGGGGGGGGAGCTAACTCCCGCGCTGTAGGCTCAGTGCTCTCCGCCCCCCGACCGCGGCAGCTGCAGCAGCGCGTACAAGTCCCCGGCCGCTCCAGCAGCGCGTACTCCAGCCTCTCCAGCACCTCCGCACCACGGTCGCTCCAGTACCTCCGCTCCCCGGTCGCTCCAGCACATTTTAAAGGTGAGGCTGATATTCCCGCTTTGCTCAGCGGGCTCCCGGCGGCGGCTCCCAGCGCTCATTGTCACAAAGGGGGATTTTAGTTTTCTGTGCAGGGAGATAAGAGTTTATCTCACTTTGGCAGCCATTCCTTCCTGCAGGAGAGTCCTCTGCCCGGCATTCCATACAGGCTGTAGATCAGGGAGCCTGCTATATAACAGGAGCTGGGGATCAGCTCATTAAGGATTTAAATCTAGTGTGCAATAACAGTTTTTCACACAGTATTTATCTACCCTGTTGGGTGTTTGTTTGTGTATATAGATATATGAATGTGTGCGGGTGTATGTATATATGTGTATATATATATATATATATTTATATATATATATGCATACAGTGCCATATATAGGGGGTAAAACAAACCACTTCCGCAATATTTTATAACGACAAAATGCCCCGCCTTGCCACATAACACTTTCCCCCATCTCTTCTCGCAGGCTGGCCACCATTTTGAAAAGCCAGCGGAACCTCCAAAAACATCTGGTGCACCTAAATTAGTGGTACGCTACATACAGTTGCCTTCCCTTTATTATTCCTTGGTGTCACTGGGTACTAATGCTATTGGCAATTTGGGGAATGTGTGTATATATATATATATATATATATATACACAACAGTGTGGCTCAGCACACTAATCCCCTAAACACCCAACCACAGAGGCCTGGGTTCAAGTACCACAACAGATACTTTAAGGCACAAATAGCGCTGCGGCTCAGTACGCTAGTAGCGGGTATCTCAACAGGGGGACCGGGGTTTTGAATCCCGACCAAAAAAAAAAAAAAAAACTTTAAGGGGGGCTCCTATGGCCTAGTGGCTAAGACTCCTGTCCCACAGCGCAGCGCTACTGGTTCACTAGAAAGTTTATATGGAATTGTGTAGGTCTCTACACATTATAGTGCAGACCTTATATAGCGCTGTGTTTATTTAACCCACCTTTTCTCCTTTCGTTTGTCTCACCTGGGATAGTCAAAGAATTCCCTCTTAGGTCTGAAGTATGCGGTGGAGCCATCTGCTTAGCCCTCCACGCACCTGCAGGACACTCCTGTTTGAACAGCTCAGATTACGCAGGTAATGTCACTATTAACCAGAGACCTTGTACGTCATTTCACCTCTCCTGGTTTCTAAAAGAACCTTGCTAAACTCCCAGATTACACGACTCGGCAGTGGAAAGGCCCCTCTGGGAGGAGGCGAGAGATGCCCAGGATACAGAGGATGTCTGTTTTCAGGTGCAGTCTCAACCAGTGTCTCAGAATATCCAGGTGCATTATACAGCAGTTCGTCTGATACTGCAGGTAAAGAAGGCGGACACGTCAGGTCCATCAGGGTTCGACGCCGATGACGAAATGGTCCAGTTTCGGATGAGCTGGACAGGCTCCGGTAGACGCTTGCAGACACCCGCATACACAATTTCAGGTATAAAACAATGTTTGTTTTCCTATCCTCTCCCCGCAGACGGAGGGAAATGGTATCAGAACCTCTCCAGGGTTTACCCCTCGATGTATCACCGGTCCAACAAGCTGCCGTTTTCCTGAGGCAACATTGCTCAGGTATCCATCGAAGACACATATACGGCAGCCGGGTTCTACCTTGTCCGGAGCAGGTAGGTTGTGGACCAATTGTCCTCTAGGTTACAGGATATTTCGCATCAGGATCAACTGATATTTTGGTACACAGAATCACGATTCTGCTTTATCTTCTTTGGAGGTCTCCACGTCTGCAGACTCGGAACCTGCATTTTCGCTTGGGCTGTCTTAACCCGACGACCTCTGGGGCTGCGACAGTGACAGGTGAACATGAAATCCTATGGGGCAGATGGTTCAGGGGAAGGAACTTTCTGCAGGATTTCTTGAACCATTGGAGGTAAGTCCACTTTTCCTTCTCCTACTGCTGCCCCAGCTTCAGGACAGACCTTTACCGGTTTTTCCTCTAGATCTTTCCGTGCCTTTCAAGCTTTCGACTCCACACACGATATCTCCGTCGCCAGGGGATCTCAGGGTGACAGGCTGAAGCAGCGGTTCAGCATCCTCGGTCCAGTCTGAGTTTAGGTCATCCTATACACCCACTACAGGTCAAACCTTCCTACCATCTGGAGGGTCCCAGGGTAGGCACATGTCGGTGGTCCTACGGGGAGTACTGAGAAGGATTGGGCGGTTACAGACTAGATTTTGCAGTACAACCGTTTCAGGAGTCAAGAGAGTCATACTGCAGGCGGCACTCCATATGCTTCTAACCGCAAAGGGGGTTGATCCCTGTTTCTCAGATATCCTTTGAATCGGGACAGTTCTCAGGCCTTTGTTTTCTGTTCACGTTCCGAAGCCAGTTGGCTAGGCCAGGCCTATTCTGGCCTTACAATCCTTTCAGTCTGTGATTGCTAGTTTTGAACAAGAAAGGGAGTTTTACGTGTCCCTTGTCTTCAGGGATGCCTGTTTACTGATTTCCGTTGGACGGGCTTTTCTCAGATTCGCATTACAGGATTCTCATTTTCACTGTCAGTCCTTTCCTTTCGTTCTCTCTTCCGCTCCCACAGGGTTCAGGAAGATCACACAATAACTCTTTTTCAAGGACAGTAGGTGACGTTGGTTCCCTAATGGGACAATCTATTGCTACTATCCCACTCTGTACATTAGGTGGCTTCTGAATATCCGGAGGATCCAGGAGCTTCTGGTTCGAGACAGATCCAATCTATGCTCCTCGTAGACGTTTCTCAACACGGTCCGTCAGAGGATTTTTCCTTCCTCGGCACCAGGTACTCTATTCCTTCAGTCAAGTTGCGACACAATGAGTGGTCGCCTACATTCCTCTCTGAGCGGGGGAGAACAATCTTCTTTCCAGGTCAGACTCCCGGGTGAGGGAACATTCCCCGGAGTTTTGTCAGCCGGTCCGCTGTGGGCGGAGATTTCGGATCGACCTCAGGGCGTTCTGACTGACTCTTTAACCCTTTACTACTCTCGGACGTGAGCTCTGGCGGCAGTAGCCGAGGAGGCCCTCAGGGCTCCGGGGAGTTTTCTGGTTACTCTATCCTGCCTCCTTTTCTATTTCTACCTCATGTTCGGTGACACAGGAGGGAATTATGCGTGCTAGTCCTCTCGGTGGCGCTGGTTGGGCCACGCATGACTTGACGATACAGATACACCTGTTGTCAGTAGAGGAGCCTGGGCTCCTACCTAGACTGGACTGTCTACTTCAACAGGGTCCTTTTCTTTGTTCAATCTTACACTTGTTTCGTTTAACCGGGTGACTGTTCACGAGACCTCAGAAGGGAGGAGTTCCCTAGTTCGGTTAGGCCTACTGGGCCCCGATTTCAGAAGTCTGTTACCTCTTCTCGCTTTTGCCACTTTTGGAAAACTTTATGGGACATAATAAGGATAAAAGGGGTTTTCCCCTTCTTTCAGTTACCATTCATCTTTGGTGTCCCTGGGAGGTTTGGCTCCGCTGCGCTTCAAACCACAATGACCGGAATTTTAGCTCTTTGCCTTTTTCGGTTTTCTTCCAAAAGAGATTAGCCTAGCGGCTGTAAGTTCGGCCTCTTTTTTAGGGAGTACTCTATTGGCAACTCCCCCGGCTGAGCTTCGGCCTCAGCAGTCGTTTCTTCCAGAGGGGATGTCCATTTTTCATATAAATCTGACACTAGTGTTTTTCGGTCCTCTTTGAATGTTGTCAGGGCTCACCGACTCTCTCTACAGAGGTCTTAGGCTATTCGACGAAGTGTTTTTCTTCTTGGTTCTTTAGGATGCTCCCGTGCTAAATAGCCGGGGTCTCAGCATACGCTGGTGCGTTGGATACATCTGACCATCAGACAGTCTTCTTAGCGGTTGCTAGGGAGCCTCCGTTTTCCATTTCAGCGCACTTTACGCGCATTGTAAGACCTTCGTGGGCGGCTTCCCGTGGGGTCTCCATGAATACTTTGTCGGGCGGCTACTTGGTCGGACCGACATTTGTTTTGTCAAATTCTACAAGTTTGACACTTTTGCGGCCTCTGCATCACAGTTTGGCCGAGCAGTTTTTACAGGACTCTCAGCGCTCTCCCACCCGTTTTTGGGAGCTCTGGGACGTCCCCATTGTAACTACACTCCAGTGGCCCCTAGTGGATGAAGGAGAAATCAGGATTTTGGTACTTACCGATAAATCCCTTTCTCCGATTCCACAGGGGCCACTGGACGCCCGCCCAGCGCTGTTCCTCCTTGTTTTTTGCTTAAAGGTTTGCAGATCACCATATGACTGCTTGTTGAGTTCAGTCTAGCCTGGTTTTTGTCAGGTTCTGTTCCAGGTTTAGTTTGGGTTATCCTGGTTTACAGGGCGTCATTAACCTCCTCTACCTTAAGGTTTGTTTATTCCATCTCTCATCGGGCACAGTTTTACGTAGACTGGCTTGGAGGGGAGATAGTAGGGGAGGAGCTAGCCACAGTGTGAGAATTTTAAAGTGCCAGCTCCCAATTACTGCCTACTATTCCCCATTGTAACTACACTCCAGTGGCCCCTGTGGAATCGGAGAAAGGGATTTATCGGTAAGTACCAAAATCCTGATTTCTGCACCGAAGGCAAAGAGTACCACTTTTCGTTCCTTTCGACCTCCAGGGAAGGCAAAGTGTCTGGCGTACCCGAGACAGGCTCGTACTTCCAAACTAAGCCCAAACCTAAGTAATCCTGAGCCGCCCATCAGCCTGCTTCCAAACAAGACAAGCCTGCTGCATGACGGGGCGGCCCTCCCCCTGGTGGACCACAGGGTGGGAGGCCGACTTCTGCAGTTTGCCCAGCCTGGTTAAAGACCACTTCGGACGCCTGGGTGCGGGAAGGTGTCTCTCACGGGTACGCAATTTTTCGAGAGACGTCCCCCTCGCCAGTTCTGCTCGACTGTTATCCTTTCGGATCCGTTAAAAGCTCAAGTTCTATACTTGGTTGTGCAATCCCTCCTGGACACAGGAGTGGTACTGCCGGTACCTCTGTCCCAGAGAGACAGGAGATACTATTCGACCCCGTTTCTAGTTCCGAAGCCAAATGGGTCCTTCCGGCCTATACTCAACCTCAAAGCATTGAACAAATTTGTGAGAGTGTCCAAATTCCATATGGAAACTGCGCTCTATTGTACTGGCCATGGAACCCGAAGACTATATGGTATCCCTGGACATACAGGATGCTTACCTGCATATACCTATTGCTGTCTCGCATCAACAATATCTACGGTTTGCTATTGGCAACCTCCATTATCAGTTCCAGGCTCTGCCATTTGGACTGGCCACGGCCTCTCTGATCTTCACCAAGGTCATGGCCGTGATGACGGCCCTTCGCCGCCACCAGGAAATCAGGATCCTGCTGTATCTGGACGACTTGCTGATCCTGGCGAACTCCCAAGATGTTCTCCTTAGTCATCTGGAACTGACGGTCCAATTCCTACAGGCCCACGGGTGGCTCATCAACTGGAAAAAGTCCTTGCTAGTCCCTGCTCGGAGCATGGTGCACCTGGGGGCACTGCTGGACACACACAGCCAGAGATTGTGTCAATAAACTTGGCAATGCAAGTACTAGGCCTCATGGTGTCGGCTTTTGACATGGTAGAGCACGCTCAATTTCATTCCCACCCTCTGCAGAGGTTAATACTTTCCAAGTGGGATGGCCTGCCCCATCGGATCAGGTCTCAAATGATCCTCTTGACTCCGGAGGTTCGTCTGTCACTGAGCTGGTGGCTACAGGACCAACAGTTGAGCAGGGGCCGTCCCTTCTGTTTCTCCAACTTGGTCCTCCTGACAACGGACACCAGTCTGCGGGGTTGGGGCGCGGTGTTGGAGCAACACTCTCTCCAGGGTCGGTGGACCAGGTAGGAATATCTCCTCCCAATAAACATTCTGGAATTGCGGGCAGTGTTCAGTGCGTTGACGCTTGCCCTGCCTCTGGTACAGAACAGGCCTGTTCAAGTACAATCAGACAATGCCACCACGGTGGCGTACATAAATCATCAAGGCGGCACTCGAAGCCGCGTGGCATTGTTGGAAGTATCAAAAATTCTCCGTTGGGCAGAACACCATCTGCCAGCGATATCGGCAGTGTTCATTCCCAGCGTCCTCAACTGGGAAGCGGATTTCCACAGTCATCAGGACGTTCACGCTGGGGTGTGGAGTCTTCATCCGGAAGTCTTTCAACTACTAGTGGGGGCTACCAGATGTAGACCTGATGGCGTCTCGACACAATCACAAGGTTCCGGTCTTCAGATCAAGGACAAGGGATCCTCAAGCAGCGTTCGTGTACGCACTGTCAATTCCATGGAACTTTCAGCTGCCATACGTGATCCCTCCATTGTCACTCCTGCCCAGTGTACTACTGAAGTTCAAGCAAGAAAGAGGAATACTACTTCTAGTCGCTCCAGCATGGCCCAGACGGCATTGGTTCTCAGACCTGCAAGGTCTCTTGATAGAGCATCCTCTTCTACTTCCTCAACGCCCAGAATTCCTCGTTCAGGGCCCTTGTGTCTATCCGGACCTGGCCAGACTGGCTTTGACGGCGTGGCTCCTGAATCTTCACTCCTGAGGAACAAAGGATTCTCCGAGGCAGTTATTCAAACTATGAAGGCCCGCAAACCGGCTTCTGCACGGATTTATTACAGGGTCTGGATCTCTTACTTCACATGGTGTGCTGCTAAAAATTATGATTCCTCTTCGTTCAGATCTTCCAGGCTTTTGGCTTTTCTGCAACAAGGCCTAGATTAAGGCCTTCGTCTTGCCTCCCTCAAGGTTCATATATCTGCGTTCTCGGTGTGGTTTCAGAGAAAAATTGCGTCTATTCCTGGTGTTCATACTTTCACTCAGGATGTTTTACGGATTCAGCCTCCCTATGTCCCCCCTGTGGCTCCATGGGATCTGTCTGTTGTCTTAAATGCCCTACAAGAGTCTCCATTTGAACCTCTTGAGTCTGTGGACCTTAAATGTCTTCCGCTTAAGGTCGTGTTTCTGCTGGCTATTGCCTCTGCTAGGAGGGTGTCGGACTTAGGCTCTTTGTCCTGTCCTGTCGTTATTTATTTTTCACCATGACCGGTCAGTTATTCGAACTCGCCCTGGTTATCTACCTAAAGTGGTATCTTCTTTCCATCTTAACCAAGAGATTGTGGTCCCGGCTTTTATCTCTTCTGGTTTGCCTTCCAAAGAACGGTCTTTGGATGTGGTACAGGCTCTCCGTGTCAACATGGAGAGGACTGCCTCTATCCGGAGGTCAGATACCCTTTTTGTTCTTTTTGATTTTCACAAACGTGGCTGGCCTTTGAATAAGCAAACCTTGGCCAGATGGATAAGAATTGTGATTGCACAAGCTTATGCACAGGTTGGACTCCCAGCTTCTGCTGCTATTAAAGCCCATTCTACTCGGTCTGTTGGACCTTCTTGGGCGGCCCGCCGTGGCACGTCCGCTGAACAATTGTGCAAGGTGGCTACGTGGTTCTCAGTGAACACGTTCAATAGGTTCTATGCCTTTGATACTTCGTCTCCCAGGAAGCTTCCTGTGGACGCCGTGTTCTTGTGCCTGCTGTGGTGCATCGCCTCCCATGAGAAATTGCTTTAGGACAACCCCGATGTATTCCCTGTGGAATCCCAGTGTACCCCACTGCAGAAAAGGAGATTTATGGTAGACTTACCATAGTTAAATCTCTTTCTGCGAGGTACACTGGATTCCACAGGGCGCCCACCCTGACGCACTTAGCTTCTTTGGGTTTGTATGGCATTAGCCACTGGTCCCTTCTCCTGTCGTGAGAATGTGGTTCTATTTGACTAACTTCTGCCGTCTCTTTTAGCTACTACTGCACTGGACTGGTTAACGAAATCGAGCTCCAGTGCCCGGAGGCGGGGTTATAGAGGAAGCGGTGCAGTGCATCCTGGGAACAGTCAAGTCTTTAGCCTGTTGGTGTCTCGGATCAAGATCCAACTCTACACCCCAATGTATTCCCTGTGGAATCCAGTGTACCTCGCAGAAACAGATTTAACTATGGTAAGTCTACCATAAATCTCCTTTTATTATATGGGTGTGGTATAGCACATAGACAGTTAAAAGATGCAGTCTTTAGGTAGACACCGTATGGTCAACAGTCAAAAGTCAGACAGGGTCATAAGTCAGAATTTTTTTGTGTTTTTAAAAAATTTTAACCCAAATTTAGGGAAATTCGTCCCCTCTCGGGCTCGCTACGCTGGATACGCTTAGTGCTCGGTGTCTCGCTTCGCTCGCCACAACTTTACTAAAAGGTAATAGTTTGTGACATGAGTATTAAATGAGGCAAAAGTTGTAAAAAAAAAAAAAATAGAAAAACACAGAAAAAATATATATATTTCTTTTTTGTGTTTGACTTGACATTGTCTGACTTTTGATCCTTTCTGACTTTTGACTGTCGATCATATGGTGTCTGCCTAATGACGGTCTGTCTTTTAACTGTCTATCTATAGACTGGAACCCCTTTATAAAATGGTGCATAGAACTAGAATTTGACTAATAGCTCAAGTACTAAAAAGTATAGAAACTTCAAGAATAGCTCATTCTGTTTAAAAAAAAGTATATTTTAATACTTTTCTTGATTTTCTCCCACAAGACATTTTAAAATGATGCAACATTATTTTAAAAGAATTTACCAGTACATATTTCCAACACTCAGAACACTAGGATTTTCTGGTGTGATAGTTAAGACGCTTAGCTGCGATCAAGTTACCTTAAAGCAGGACCAGCAGCATTTTGGCGCCTTTGTCTGACACACACAGCAATTCCTGACACTCAGAAAACGGTGGAAAACAGGTACAGGGTGTAGTAAAGGGGGAGAACTGCTATTGTACACAATCTGTGTATTCTGCAGGACAGAAATCATTAGTGTTTCGCTGTGATATTATAAGTTTCACTGGAGCTGTGTAGCTGTGGTGTGCTGGTCTTCTCTCTCTGTAGGTCTCCTCTCGCATACAGTAAGGGCAGGCTTGATAGGTTTTACTGTCTGTGTGTATGTCATTGTGATTTACTGCGAACATGGGTAAACACAAACTATGTAGTGTGCGCCACACCAGATTCTCTTTCCCTTATCTGATTCTGTTTCATTTAAACAATGGAGCCAATCTTCACAACTCAGTGAGGGGGCTGGGGGAAGAGGGTCCAGAGCCCTCCTGGTTAGGGGCCCTTAAGAATATGATGTCTGATATGTCATCACAACCCACTGCTAATGTTCAGAAAACTCAGCTACTACAACAAGCTGTTGCAGACTTAGCTGCGAGGGCAGATGTTACACAGCACCCCCTCTCTAACTCAGGACCACAAAAGTGTGGTTTACCTGCTCTACTCTCTAAATCAGATGAGGATATACAGGAGGATGGGGATGACTTGGATTCCGTTAGTGGGGATTCCGCTTCTGCTCAGGATATTGGACCCCTCATTCTGGCTATACGGGACATGTTAAAGCTCCCTCTAGAGGACGCTATGTCACAGCAGTCATTTTTCTTTACACAAAACAAGCCTAATGTTACTTTCCCTGATTCTGCAGAGTTAGATGACCTATTTAAGTTAGCCTGGAAAAATCCAGACAAAAAATACCAAGTGTCAAAAAGATTTTTGCACACTTTCCCATTTGCGCCTAAAGGTAAGAAATTCTGGGAAGAACCCACGGGAGTTGACGTATCTGTCTCTCGGCTGTCAAAAAAGGCGGTGCTGCCTGACCCGGGCTCCTTTACCATAAAGGACCCTGGGGACAGAAAAATGGAGACTACACTAAAGTCTACCTACACAGCAGCAGGTGTATCGCAAAGGCAGGTCATGGCGGGTTGCTGGACAACCCATGCCATTCACACGTGAGCTTCTCAAATTCAGGAGGGCCTCTCCGGGAATATGCCTCTGGTCACTACGGTGACTCTCCTGAAGCGCATTCAGGACACTGCACGCGTCCTGTGTGACTCGCTCAAGGAGATGGGCAATGTTAATGCTTGGACTTCTGCCATGGCAGTGTCGGCACGCAGGTTGCGTCAGTGGATAGCGGATGCAGAATCCAATCGCATTGTGGAATCCCTCCCCTTTTCTGGGAAATAGCTCTTTGGGGTTGAGTTGGATACGTGGATTTCCAAAGTCACTGCAGGGAAATCCATGTTTCTCCCCTCTGGGTCCCTGCCGGCTAGGCGTTCCTACAGGGTCTGTCTGTTCAGTCCTTTCGGTCTAACAGATTTCGATCTAGGGCCAGAAGTGCCTCCAATGCGGCTAGAAGCACCAGGGGTAAGACAAGAAGACCTGCAAACACTGGTTCTCAGGAACAGAGCACCAGTTCTGCTTTCACTAAGTCCTCAGCATGACGGTGCCCACCCCGAGGGGATCTCGAGGTGGGAGCTCGACTGCGTCACTTCAGCCGTGTCTGGGAGGTTTCCTGCCAGGATTCCTGGGTCAGGGACCTCGTTTCTCAGGGCTACAAGCTGGAGTTCAACGGTGCTCCTCCCGAACGATTTTTCAAATCAAGCTTACTAGCTTTGGAGGATACGAAAGTTACGTTACAACGGGCCATCCAAAAGTTGGTCCAGTCCCATTTCATTGTTCCAGTACCAATACCACAACGAGGAAAGGGTTATTACCCCAACCTGTTTGTGGTACCGAAGTCGGACAGTTCGGTAAGGCCCATTTTGAATCTAAAGTCATTGAATCCTTTCCTAAAGGTTTTCAAGTTCAAAATGGAATCCTTGAGAGCAGTGATTGCGGGCCTGGAAGAACAGGAATTCATGGTTTCCTTGGATATCAAAGACGCCTACCCTTCATATTCCAGTTTGGCCACCTCATCAGGCTTATCTGAGGTTTGCCCTACTGGACGATCAATGCCAGTTCCAGGCACTGCCCTTCTGCCTGTCCACAGCTCCAAGAGTATTCACAAAGGTAATGGTGGAGATGATGTTCCAGCTCTGAGTCCAGGGGGTCAATGTTGTCCCTTACCTGGACGATCTCCTGATAAAAGCAAGATCCAGGGAGCTTTTATTGCTCCATATCGACCGCACTATCCATCTTGTGTCGCACCATGGGTGGATTCTCAATTTACAGAAGTCCCACGTGGAGCCAACTCAGCGGCTCCTGTTCCTGGGGATATTACTGTATACCGTGACTCAGAAGGTGTTCCTCCCGGAGGACACAACAAGAATACTTCAAGGGATGGTCCGCATGGTGCTCTGACCTGGTCGAGTATCCATCCATCTTTGCATAAGATTGTTGGAGAAGTTGGTTGCTTCATACGAGGCGATCCAGTATGGGAGGTTCCATGCCAGAACATTTCAATTGGATCTCCTGAGCAAGTGGTCCGGATCACATCTACAGATGCACCAGATGATACGGCTGTCACCTCAGGCCAGGATTTCCCTTCTGTGGTGGCTGCAGTCCTCCAGTCTCCTGGAACGCCAGAGTTTCGGGATTCAGGATTGGACCCTCCTCACGACGGATGCGAGTTTGAGAAGATGGGGAGCTGTCACCCAAGGGGCTCAGTTCCAGGGCAGGTGGTCAGCCCACGAAGCCCTCCTTCCGATCAACATTCTGAAACTTTGGGCGATCTACAATGCTCTGCTTCAGGCCTCTCCTCTGCTCAAGGATCACGAGATACAAGTACAGTCGGCAAGGAGGGACAAAAAGCAGAGCATGCATGCGGGAGGTGTCAAAAATACTCCTCTGGGCGGAAAGAAATGCAAGAGCAATGTCAGCAATCTTCATTCTGGGAGTTGACAACTGGGAAGCAGACTTCCTGAGTCGTCACGATCTCCACCCGGGGGAGTGGGGACTCCACCATCAGGTGTTTCAGCAGATCATCAACTGGTGGGGCTGCCCACAAATAGGCATGATTACTTCTCGACTCAACAAAAAGCTTCACTGGTATTGCTCACGAACCAGCGACCCTCAGGCGAGGGTAGTGGATGCACTGACATCGCCTTTGCCTTACCGGCTGGCCTACCTGTTTCCTCCGATTCTATTGCTCCCAAGGGTGCTCAAGCGAATCAGAAATCAGGGATTCCAGGCAATTCTGATTGCCTCGGACGGCGTGGTACGCGGATCTTCTGGACATGTCCATAGACATGTCCCTTGGCCTCTACCACTAAGAAGAGATCTTCTTCAACAAGGGCCATTCGTCTACCCCAGGGGTGGGGAACCTTTTTTCTACCGAGGGACATTTGGATATTTATAAAATCCTTCGAGGGCTATACAAAAATTCTCAACTTAAAAAATTACCCTGCCCCCCAGTAGGTCTGCCCCTTAGAGGTACTGTGTGTGTGCGCGCGCGCCAAAGGCGCGCGTGACAAAAAAATGGGTGTGGCCAGTTAAAATGGGACGTGATACACATATGCCCCCAATAGTGCAGTGCCAGATCCACAATTGCCCCCGCAGTGCCAGGTATACAAATGCCCCCACAGTGCCAGGTATACAAATGCCCCTCACAGTGCCAGGTATACAAATGCCCCTCACAGTGCCAGGTATACAAATGCCCCTTACCGTGCCAGGTATACAAATGGGTGTGGCCAGTTAAAATGGGACGTGATACACATATGCCCCCAATAGTGCAGTGCCAGATCCACAATTGCCCCCACAGTGCCAAGTATACAAATGCCCCCCACAGTGCCAGGTATACAGATGTACCCACAGTGCCAGGTATAGAAATGCCCCCCACAGTGCCAGGTATACAAATGCCCCCCCACAGTGCCAGGTATACAGATGCCCCCCACAGTGCCAGGTATACAAATGCCCCCCCACAGTGCCAGGTATACAGATGCCCCCACAGTGCCAGGTATACAAATGCCCCCACAGTGCCAGGTATACAAATGCCCCCCACAGTGCCAGGTATACAGATATCCCCACAGTGCCAGGTATACAGATGCCCGCCCCGCTGCTGCTGCTTGCTGCTCCATTCGGCAGCGTTTCTCGTGTGTCAGGAGTGGACAGGGAGGAGAGCGCGGCTATGTCGGGCGGCGCCGGCGTGTAGGACTTCAAACCAGCCGCTGGTGCGAGAGCCAATCAGAGCTCGCGGACTGGCAGCCGCAGCTCCTGATTGGCTGCCAGTCTGCGAGCTCTGATTGGCTCATGAACCGGCGGCTGGTTTGAAGTCCTACAGGCCGCCGCCACCCGACATAGCCGCGCTCTCCTCCCTGTCTTGACAGCTGAGACACGCTGCCGCCGGACTGAGCGGCGGCGTGTCTCACTGACAGAAGCGGGTGGGCCGGAGCAAACTGCTTTGCAGGCCTTATACCGCCTGCGAACAGGAGGTTCCCCACCCCTGGTCTACCCGGACTTAAGGCGACTTCGTTTGACGGCAAGGAGGTTGAGCGAAACATTGCTACCATGGTTCAGGCCCGGAAACTTGTGACGTTGAAACACTATCATCATATCTGGAGAAGATATGTCTCTTGGTGCGAGGAACGCACGTATACGCCTGCAGAGTTCCACTTGGGACGTTTCCTGCTGGCTGGTGTGTATAAGGGCTTACGTCTGGGTTCCGTTAAGTTCCAGATTTCAGCTCTCTCAATTTTCTTTCAGAAGAAATTTTCAGTTTTGCCAGAAGTTCAGACCTTCTTACAAGGGGTGCTTCACATACAACCTCCTTTTGTGCCGCCTACGGCACCCTGGGATTTGAATGTGGTGTTGGAATTTCTACAGTCCTCCTGGTTTGAACCTCTGACGACAGTAGAAGACAAGTACCTCACGTGGAAGACGGTGATGTTACTGGCCCTGGCTTCTGCTAGACGTGTCTCAGAATTGGGTCCTTACCGTGTAAAAGTCCCTACTTGGTCTTTTACGAGGACAGAGCAGAGCTCAGGACTAGGCAGCAGTTCCTGCCGAAGGTTGTCTCTGCGTTCCACTTGAATCAGCCTATTGTGGTTCCATCCAGTTCTGACACTTCTGCTCCTCTGGACGCATTGGATGCTGTGCGAGCCTTGAAGATCTATATCAAGAGAATGGCTCAGATCAGAAAGAAGGATTCCTTGTTCGTGCTCTATGATGCACAGAAAAAGTGTTGCCCTGCTTCAAAGCAGTCCATTGCTCATTGGATTTGACTTACTATCCAACAGGCTTATGTGTCTGCAGCATTACCTGTTCCTAAGTCTCTGAAGGCCCACTCTACAAGATCAGTGGGCTCTTCCTGGGCGGCTGCTCGTGGAGGCTCGGCCTTTCAACTATGCCGAGCTGCTACCTGGTCGGGAAAGAACATTTTTGTTAATTTCTACTAGTTTGATACCCTGGCCAAAGAGGATACCCAATTTGGGCAGGCGGTGCTGCAGGCATCTCCGCACATTCCCGGCCATTCTGGAATCTTTGGGAAGTCCCCATCGTACTAAGTCTCCCCAATATCCCTTATGGATGCTAGAGAAAATAGGATTTTAATTACATACGGGTAAATCATTTTCTTGTAGTCCATAAGGAATATTGGGCACCCGCCTCAGTGCGTTGACTTTTCTGCAGGTTCTCTTTTATGTGGTTACCTGTTCAGCTGTTGCTGTTGTTGTTACCAGCTGTTGTTGGTTGTTGTATGTTAGTGGTGTGCTGGTGACCCAGTCTCACCACTCGTTATGTTCCTTCTCTCATATATGTCCTTTCTACTTCGGGCACTCTTTTTCCTGTAACTACCTGTGGTAGGCGACATAGAGGGGAGGAGCCAGCACACCCAGTGAAGAAATTTAAAGTGCACCGTCTCCTTTGGACCCCGTCTACGAAGTCTCCCCAATATCCCTTATGGACTACGAGAAAAGTATTTACCGGTAGGTAACTGAAAAATTAAAATAGGATTTTAGACAGCCTGTAACATGTCCGTTAGGAGCTGATTGGCTGCTACTTTTATCTCTGTGCTGTTTATCGCTCTCCAAAGCTTGATAAATAGGGACAATAGAATCTTTGGAAGAACACAGTGGAAGATGTACTAAGCCTTAGAGAGTGATAAAGTGGAGAGAGAAAAAGCACCAGCCAATCGGATCCTAACTGTCATGTTACAAGCTGTGTTTGAAAAATGACTGGAGCTGATTGATACTTTCTCTCTCCACTTTATCTCTCTCCAAGACTTAGTACATCTGCCCCCTGTAGCTGTTATTATGAGACTCTTCCTAACTACAGAGTGGTACCTACAGAGTGGTACTCAGGAAATGTTGCTTGGAATTTTGTATTCTTTTGTTCTCCTGCTCTGGTCTGGGGCGACTCCATATAGGGCCTAATTCAAGTTTGATTGCAAAAGCAAAATTTTCCTCTAATGGGCAAAACCATGTGCACTGCAGTTGGAGTAGATGTAACATGTGCAGAGAGAGTTAGATTTGGGTGGGTTATATTGTTTCTGTGCAGTGTAAATACTGGCTGCTTTATTTTTACACTGCAATTTAGATTTCAGTTTGAACACACCACACCCAAATCTTACTCTCTCTGCACATGTTATATTTGCTCCACCTGCACATCACTTTGCTAGTTTCAGAGTATAGCATCTCCACCAAGTATAGTAAATTTTAGGTGTAAGAGTAGGTAACAGCTGTAAGTTTATTTTTATTATACAAAGTCAATATATTTTACTGTTCCTACTTTACTTATACAGTAGCTCTAAGTGCATTTTTTGTCAGATTATGGGGGAAATGTAAATCTTAACGCGCCTCCGTCTAAAGTGAAGGGAGATAGAGGGGCGATATTCAAATGGCCCCCGTTATCGCCCCTATTGCGCCCAGTACAGTCTGGTTTAGGCGCGCAAAGCATATAAATATGACTAAACTGACGGGCGCGATCGTGAAAAGACCCGTTTGGGCCGCGGTTAGCAAGTTCAAATGAACTTGATTCAACATTAGAATAGCTGCGAGCAGGGAATAGGGGGGAACATTTGAATCTGGGCCTATATGTTCTCTTTTGGAAAAGGTTAGAACATATCACTGACAACTGTCGATATACAGTATGATTGTATGCAAGTTCATTGTGTTGAGCTGTGTACTTTTGTTTGTTGTATTTTGTTGCAATTCAGTAAAAAGAGATAAAAGAATAAAATAACCTTGAAAAGAGTGGAATTATGGCTAATGTGATCTGTTCCTTTGCATCAGGTGGATGATGAAGATGATTTGGAGTCTGGAGATGCAGAGGATGATCTGGATGACGAAGATAGTAGAGAAGATGATATGTAGAGAGATATTCATTGTGCTTTTTTTTTATACAGAAAACAATAATCCGCAAATTAGTAATTTCCCTAATTCAGCCTGTAGGCAATGTGACTGCAAATCAAAGGAAGTTATGTAGGTTCTAGAGCTGTTGCCATAATTATTCTATACAGCCAACAGGTATATGGATTGGTTTGGAAATTTGGTCTTAAGGCTCTGACAGTGTTATTTTTCGCACCTTCTCTGTGGTGCAACTCTTACTCCTTGTCCAGTGAAAACATTGCTATGCAGTGTCAAATTATCCCCAGTACTTGCAGTGCTGGCACATAGAATTCTATCTGCTGAAACCTGCTGCTACAGCCACTTCACCCACACAAAATCAGGAAAAGATCACAGATAACTGACTCAGTTCTAAGACAGGAAAGTTAATGGAGCAAGGACGTTAAAATAAAGCTACTGCTCCTTGTTATTTTAAAGTGTTTAAATATGAGGGTAGTAGGTCTAGTGCCTTCACGCCTAAAGCTGCGTTCCTCACTGTTCATGTTATACTCTACTGCAAATGTGTAGGCATTATTCTGCTATATTCTCATTTCTTTTATTTGCACCATATATACTTTTAAGTGGTAGGAGGGTTGCATAATACAACACCATTTAAAATGTTTTCAAACTTAGAACTTGCCATTGCCCCTGGTTTACTGTACTGTTTAAGTGAGACAGAGTTATATAATTTATTGGCTTACGACAGGCCATAGAAATGAAAGTACAGAATGACATTTTAAAGAGTGAAAATATGAATTACATTAATTTCATGTTTTACAAATAAAATAATGCATTTACTTACCACCTTTTTGCCTTGTATACTTTATTTTATTTAAATGGTATTTATTTCTACTTATGTGCATTTCTAATTATTGCTAGTAGTAGTATTACCAGTTTTTTATATAGCGCACACATATTCCGCAGCGCTTTACAGAGAGTATCTGGCCATTCACATCAGTCCCTGCCCCAGGGGAGCTTACATTCTATATTCCCTACCACATGTACACGCACACACATTCACACTAGGGTTAATTTTCTTGGGAGCCAATTAACCTACTTGTATATTTATGGATTGTGGGAGGAGACCGAAGCACCCGGAGAAAGCCCACGCAAGTACGGGGAGAATATACAAACACCACACAGTTAAGGCCATGGTGGGAATCGAACCCATGACCTCAGTGCTGTGAGGCGGTAAATGCTAACCATTACACCATCCGTACTGCCCGTACTGATACCTATATATTCAAGAATTGTTTTAACCATTTAACTGACAATTTTTTTCCCCAAAAACCACTCTAAAATTGTCGAGGTTATTTATGAGTGAATTAGGCGGAGAACATGAATTTAACCCTATCCAAAATGATTTTAGCCAAAAAAATAAAATAAATATATATATATATATATATATATATATATATATATATATATATATATTTATTTATTTATTTTTCATTTATTTTTTTCAAACATCGGATCAGAAACATTGCGACCATCGGAAACTTTGCGACCATCGCGGCTTTCATTTAGAAAGTCGGGACAGCCTCAAGGTACACAGGGAGGACTTGGGAGGATTATTTTACACTTTCCCGGCAGCTGGAGGGGTGGTCCTGCCGTGCTGACCGATTCACAGATGCGATGCAATCCCCACTGGTCCATTTGGTTGAGTTTCAAGTACAAGTGTGTGTGTGTGTGTGTGAGAACAAAAGGGGTGCCAACTATAGTGCATTATGTACCAAAATTCTATAAATAAAAAATAGATATCCTGCGATTCAGAATGTTACTTTTATTATTGTTATTATTATTATTATCCTTTATATGGTGCTACAAGGGATCCACAGCACCCAATTAAAAAAAATAACCAAACAAGAAAACAGTGACTTACAATTCAAGACGAAATAGGCCAAGTACAGGATAAATAATGCTGCATCAGCAGACAACACTGAAATGAGCATCAGGTTGGTAGAAAACCTAGGGATTTGGTGCTGTCAAGGGGAGTATGGAGTAGAAGATGGTTTAAGTAAGAGAAGGAATATGAGGGGAGATGGTCCTGATTATGAGAGCTTACATTCTGAAGGGGAGGGGCAGACAGGGGTGACACAGGTGGGGTAAACAGTGAGCATGGGACAGAGGGAATATACTTTGTATCATGCTCATGAAACCTAATAGTGCTTATGTCAAGATTCTTTCAGTGTTTGTATCAATCAGGGAAAGGGTGATGTTCATCTGGATAACTATGACAGGATGTGACTATATCCCAAATGAGTGAATGACCTCCAAATAAAGAGGAATACCAATACAGGTTGAGTCTCCCATATCCATTGTTCCAAAACCAAAGTATTCCAAAAATTTAAGTTTTCAGGAGCCATGACACATAACTGATGTCATCTTATAGCTATAATGTGTGACTGCCACGGATATACGCATTTGTACCCGGCCGCCTACAGTTACAGTCTCAGTGAAGCTTCTATAGGCTAATCCACCGAGAGATGCTGAGAGTTGTAGTCACACACAACCCCTCAGTCCTGCCAGTCACATCTTCTATCTAGGGCTCTCCGATTCAGTGACATAATCGGATTATTTGGACCTAATCCTGACCAACTAATCCCACCCCCGGGGTCTTGTGCTGTCACTGCTGCAGACCCACCCAACGGGCCATCTGATATCCAGTTGCTACTGGTGGAGCTGCTATACCTTCCTTTCCATTGAATCTTGTGCAGTAACTGACCTGACTTACCTCCGCCACTTGTACACACCTACATCCACCGCAGATCTTTGGTAAATTCTCCAAGATGTTTGGACCAACCTCCCTGCCGAGTTCCACAATACTATGCAAAAGTTTTAGGCAGGTGTGGAAGAAATGCTGCAAAGTAAGAATGCTTTCAAAAATAAAATAGTCAATAGCTTATTTCTCTAGCATCCATAAGGGATATTGTGGACAGAATTACAGATGGGTCCTCCATTATCTTGTCTGTTTCTGTGCCTAGATGGAAGTTTACTCACGCCTAGGCGATGTCTTAGGTTGCTGAGTTTAGTCACGGACAAGCGCGTTGAGGCACGAGCTTGCAATGCACATCACCACTGGGTGACTAATGCTCCACTAATCCAGTACTTTAGTTTGAATAGCGGTAGATTGATCTACAGTACAAGCTCTGGCAAATGGTCAGTGATGACTGTAATGTTAATATACAGTCCTGTACTGCATAGTGTACGCACAGATGGTGACCAATAGTCAGACGGAGAGAGTAAAAATAAAATAGTTTATTCAGACGCAAACAAACGTGTTAAAACACTTGTGCATGCAGACGCAACTAATGTGTGAAAGGAATAATGTATCTCATTGACTTTAAAGTATGTACAGTGCACTAAATACCGTGTTTTGCAATCTGAGCGTCCGAGTCATCTAACAGCATAAACAAACACCAATGGGAAGACATCACTGCTTGCATTACTTTTACACATGAACTTGTGTAACTTCCATGCAGCGACGTGGGTGAGCAAGCTGTGAAGGCTCCCGCCTCTCACGCTCTCAGTTCTATTCCCAAAGTGCCAATCTATATTTGTTTTCTCCTAACATTCATTTTATAAAAAATGTTTTCTTTGTAATACATTTAATGGAAGGGTGCACACAGGTTTCACATAAATCAGAGTAAATCTGCAGGAGCGAGTCATTCTGCTATATAAAATACACGGGTAATGAGCACCCGTAGACATACAGTACCAGTAAATATAAATTAGTGTATTCTGACGCAACTAACTGTTTGAGCAACACAGTACTGTAGATCGTCGGCGTTAGAGAATCTGTGTTGTACTTTATACAACTTTGTAATTTACTAAGAATTTGTATTCTCAATCACTGCCGACAAGAGCCAAACGCTGCCAGGAAAGCATCGAATTCGTTAAAAAAAGGAGCTTTCAAATAGACATGCTTTTTGCTGGCGTGGATCACTGAGATCCATGCATGCTTCTCTGTGGAAAAGGGTCAGAAATAGTTAAAAATTTCAAAAATAAATTTGCATGGGGTCCCCCCTCCTAAGCATAACCAGCCTCGGGCTCCTTGAGCCGGTCCTGGTAGTTTAGATACCGGGGAAAAATTGACTGGGGTCCCCCTGTATTTAGACAACCAGCATCGGGCTCTTGGGCCGGCCCTGGTTCCAAAAATACGGGGGACAAAAGACATAGGAGTCACCCGTATTTTTAAAACCAGCACCGGGCTCCACTAGCCGAGAAGATAATGCCACAGCCGGGGGACTGATTTATGTAGGTCCCTGCGGCCGTGGCATTACCAGCCAACTAGTCACCACTGGATGGGGTACCCTGGGGCAGTGGGGACTCCTTAAATGAAAGGGTCCCCCCCTCCAGGCACCCAAGGGCCAGGGGTGAAGCCCAAGGCTGCACCCCCCCCCCCCCCAATCCCTGGGTGGTGGATGGGGGGCTGATAGCCTTTTTGTGTGTAAAAATAATAATAGTCTTTTGTTTTAGAACTACAAGTTCCAGCATGCCTCCCCCGCTTGCTGGTACTGGGAGAGCCACAAGTACCAGCATGCAGGGAAATAACGGGCCTGCTGGTACCTGTACTTCTACAACAAAAGAAATACCCAAACAAAAACAAGACACACACACCGTGACAGTACAATTTTATTAAAACACCCACACACTCATACATACTTACCTACATCCCACGCCGCCCAATCACGTCCCCTTCTACATGTAGAATCCAAACGTTTACCTGTAAATACAAAATTCCAATATACTCACCTATTATCCAGTGATATTCGGTTCTCTTCTTTCCTGACGTAATCCACGGCCTTGTCTAAAATAAAAAAACGAAAGTCCGATCCACGCCACTAAAGGGGTTCCATGTTTACACATGGAACCCCTTTCCCCAAATGCCTGGCCCCCCTGTGACTCATGTCATCGGAGATCCCAGCAGCCAATCAGGGAGTGCACGTCATGGCGCTCTCCTGCTTGGCTGTGTGCTACTAGCCTGTCAATCAGGAGTAGCGCAGCGGCTAGAATGGAGCTTAGTGCAGATCCATTCTAGCCTATGATGGTAACTTTGCGGTGTGTGGCTAACCGCAATGTTAATTGGGGTGTCTCTTGTGGGTGACCCCAATTAACTTCAAGGTTAGCCAGGTCCCGGCATTCGGGGATAGGGGTTCCATGTGTCCACATGGACCCCTTTAGTTGCGTGGAGCGGGATTTATTTATTTTTTAATCTAACCTTTGGATTACTACAGGACCGAAGAGGAACGAGCTTCACCTGATGGTCCGTAATTATAATTTTATTCCTTACAGGTACCCCGTGGATTGTACTGGACAAGTGGACGTGATTCTCGGTGTGGGATGTAGGTAAGTATGTATGAGTGTGTGTGTTTGAATAAAATTTCTCTCACGTCCTAGACCTAGAGGATGCTGGGGTCCATATGAGTACCATGAGGTATAGACGGGTCCACCAGGAGCCATGGGCACTTTAAGACTTTGAGTTTGGTCTGGCTCCTCCCTCTATGCCCCTCCTACCAGACCCAGTTTAGAAAATGTGCCCGGAGGAGCCGGTCACAGATAGGGGAGCTCCTAGAGCTTCTTTGTTTTTTTTTTTTGTTTTTTAAGACAATTTAGGCACAGGGAGGCTGCTGGCAACAGCCTCCCTGCTTCATGGGACTTAGGGGGGGGAGTAGTGTTCAACCCTCTGAGGTTAATGGCCACTATCTCCGCTGACAGGACCCTGAGCTCCTGAGGCGACCGCTCACTCCAGCAGCATGCTGCCACCCCCTAACAGAGCCAGAAGATCGCAGTGATGTGTCTCCGGCGACCCAACAAGCGGGGAGCCGATGTGTATGGTGGCTACAGGGTTAGGAGCGCAGTACTGACACTGCGCTCCGGAAGGCACAGTGGTACAGATGTGGCGCTGTGAGGGGAGCCCTGGGCCAGCGCGATACCCTTACAACTGGTCACTCTGACTATCAGGGGCTTTGGTTACACTACTAGCGCTATTACCTCAGCCCAGTATAAATATTTGAAATGTGCGGGAAGACGCGCCATGTTCAGGGGACGGAGATTCTCAGAGCGGACCCAGCAGCTCACAGGCGCCATTTTCTCCCTGCTGATCCACACGCTGAGATGCTAACAGGGAGCGCTGACCCTCCACGACTCCAGATATTCTGTGCGGTACCAGGGGGTGGTAGAAGGGGGGGAGGCTGTATATTAACTGTGTAGTTCTATTAAGGGTACACAGAACCAGGCAGTTATTCTATAACTGGCTACTGGGGAGCTGTGTGTGCTGGCTCCAAGCTCTGTGTTTCTCTGAAGGTACTTGGGGGGGGGGGGGGGGGGGACAGTATCTGACATTTTCCTGTGTGTGTGTGTTGATAATGTCGGTATTATCTTAGACCGCAAAGCTATACCCCTTTGTACACTATTACTGTTGAGCCGCTATGGCCGCTAGACTACGTGCACTTGCTGCGCACTTTATACGCTATTTGTGTACAGAGTCCTGCACGTGGTATGCACTTGGCGTACGCACGCTGCGCTGAGTGTACGGAGTACACACAGCGAGCGCTCACACAATGGATAACCTCTAAACCTTGTTAATGAAACAATGTAATGATATGCTTATACTTTAAACCTTTGGCAGCAAAGTACTGCAACGATGTTATACCTTTAAACCTTAAATAGCGCTGGCGATACAAAGTATCCGCAGTGCGTACACCTTAACAATGCTTATACACCTTAAACAGGTTAAACTACTTTAAAGCCCATGCAGGAAAGTGAAAACACAACACTGTTTGTAGTTGAAACCACAGGGTTCTAAGGCCTCCGTGGATTGATTCCAAAAAGGTAAAACAATACAATTTATACACTACAGGCTAACAAGTAAATCTAAACAGAAATAATGGCTACAGAGAATGTACGTACGTGAGAATATTCGCAAGCGCAACCCGAATCCGGTCCTCCGCTGGTCATACAGATAGCGTTTAGAGTCTTCTGACCGGCCAGGCAACAATGGTCCTTTTATACACAACATGCATACACAATACAATGGTCACTGTAATCTCATTGTTCATTGGACACAGAGATATGTCTCCACATTACAGAAAAGGTCATAGGTGGATTTGAAAAGGTGGGCGATGTCATTCCCAACTGCTCTTGTGGGTGGTATCCTCTGGATTCCCGCCGCATATGTAATTTACAGTAAATACAGTTAATGTTCATAATCTACTTTTGTACATAACTATACGCAGGAACAAGCAATCTTTCTCTAACTAACACCGGAATGTTACCCTCAAAATACCCTACAGCTGGATACTAGACATCACCTTCCAACCTTTATCTGACCCTTCCTATCATGCAAAGAGGAATCTCTCTGTCCAGGAACTGTTTAAACTAATAATACTCGCTGACATGGTCTAGGGGGAACTATATCTAAAATATACGCTATATGGGTTAAATATGCTATGTTCTAATAACACGCTACACGCTCACAAACTCCGCCGTAAATACCCATATCATGCGCATGATCGCCGGAGCGATCTTACGCAACTTGCGGATATGTGCACGCACGGCGGACTGAGTGCACGAGCAGCGGGCATGTGCATGGGGTAAGTACAAGGCATATGCATTATGATATTTTTCGACTGACAGTCCACCCTTTGGCAGTCAACAATAACTGCCACTATCTAAACATTAAGCAGAAAAATATACAATACAATATCTATAAGGTATTTGGGTGGTAGGAGGAGAGGAGTAGGCAGGAAATGTATGGCCTAGTGGGATAGTAAAAGCATGTATGTATGAAATCCATGTCTGAGGGGCATGTATCATCGTGCCGTACATGTTCTAGATAAGCTTCGAGGTATTGCGAAGTATACATTAAATCCTTCTTATCCCATATTAAGGGTATGTAAGTGTGCCAACAAACACTACCGAGCTCTTTTCGACTTCTTGTTCCAACAAATGGGGTGCACATTTAGTTGATTATACATGGAGGGGGGAAAAACATGTGAGTGCTAATATATGTATCTATATCACCTGTCGACTATGTGTGTCACTACCTGAAGGTTGTAGAGATGAAGATACGAAACATATCACAAATACATTCACATAATCATGTGTGCAATCGTCCTTTGGTGTTGGTTGGAGTCTTGTCCGGATGGGTGTATCCTTGCTGTGGGTGGTAATCAAAGTCTTTCAAGTGTCCATAAAAGTCTTTAAAAGTCTTTAGAGTGTCTATAAAAGTCTGTAGAATGTCCATCAAAGTCTGTAGAATGTCCATCAAAGTCTGTAGAATGTCCATCAAAGTCTTCTTCCGAATGGATGTATTTTTGCTTGGGAGAAAAACAAAGGAGAAACGGGTGAAAGAAACGGACCATGGAATCACGTCTTATCACAACATTGTCTCAATTGATGGGTCATAAATTAAACCAGTTTGTGTAACAATGCCCCCGCTCCTCAAACTCATCACTTTGGTACTGCGCTTGCACTGCATTAAAATCCGAACACATCTAAATATCAAACCAATCATTACGACGACTCCCAGGATACAAAAGAGAAACTTTCCTACACTCACGATAACATTTTGAGCCCATTCTCCTAAACCAGAGAACCAATTGCGTGGGTTCAACCATGAGACCCAGCCTGTCAGTTCATTACTCACCGCAGTAAGGGTAAGGTTGTGTCTCCTTCGGAACTCCCATTTCAACTGCAAGATATCGTCCATCTTTTGATCTATGACCTTGGTTGGGTCATCAGTGCTGTTTGTAATATACGTGCAGCACTTCACACCATACTGAGTTGCTAGGGTGACACAGTACCCGCCTGTCACCGCTGTGATGTCATTGAGAACCATCCTGTGCTGGATCAGTTCCGTTTTGTAAGCTTGCAATTCCCTCCCAGTATACCTGAAGGTGTCATCATACATCTCGGTGATATTATCTATCAGGTTCGCTAGCGCATGAATATACCTAAAATTTATAATTCCTCTGGCGGTACGGGTGATATCTAACGCGAGTAGGAATTGAATCCCGGTGGATTCGTGGATCAAATCAGAGGCTGTGTGCTCTGTCCTATCTATAAGGTGTCTCTTAACGATGTGTTCATAATGAGTGTGATTGTAAGGAGCTTGAGCATTGCGGTGAACGTCTTTCATCTTATTATGGGTTATGGTCATTACTTCTGGCAACACTCTTCCACTGTAACACAATCCCTCTGAGTTTGGGGCAAGCCACTTATACGCCTTCCTCCCGCATATGAAATATGCATCATCGGGGAGAACATATGGGACAGAATATGACATTACCATATTGCAAACCTTCCAAGTGAAAAATCCTATCCCTAACTCTCTCATCTGTTCAGTGCACGTATCAGGCTGTATGATATGCGCACAGTACCCTGGAGATACTTCTCCAACCCGCATGGTCCTACTTCCTAGAGTATACCTGTACCGAAAATATCTTCCACCGTCGGCTATTTGGCGTATAAGTTCTGAGTATACGGGCATTCTATCGGCTCTGTGTGAAAATGCCATGGTTTGGTTATTCCATGTCACTTCCCAATTTCCCGGCTTTCGGGGATTGGAACTGTTGAAACATACTAAGGACCTATCCACATGATATTGGTGGAGCTTCAAACTAGGGGGCCTTGAAATATTAAATTTCTTGTCCACCGGTCTCCCACCCCTTAATTCAAGTACCTCATCTATTGTTAAGGGATACGGTACTAGTCCTGACTTGCTCTGACCTTGAGGTACTTGTGAGCACACCCAGCATTCTGTTTGGTTTAAAACCTTACCTACTAATGAGTGATAGTCACTCAATGGATGACGGTCCATGTTGATATTAAGGCTGGACTGACATCTCTGGATGCACCCGTCCTCAACTATGTTTTCACAGTTTCTACAAATACAATTTTCCTCAGCCAACAACCCTTCACAGTGCCTCCTAGTTTCATGACTACCAGATCGTTTTCTGATACTCGCCTTTGCTCGGTGAATGTGTTGCTCTTGGAATTCTACAAATCCGTCCTTGTCATCAGAACCCATTCCAGATCCTTTCTCGACCTCTCTGGTACTCTCACCGAAACAGACTGCTCTGGTCAACAACAGGGTCAACAGGAAAACCCGGAATGCAGTCTCTTGGGGTAAGTCCATCTTGCTAAGGGGAGAGAAAAAGGAGCAAGGAAGGGGGAAAGGAGGGTAATGGGAGATGGAGAAAATAATAAAAAGGAAAAAGAAATTTGGTGCGACAACCGCCTCTGGTCTTGTAGTTCTCTGTGCTCAGGTGCCGTGACAACAGTCCTGCCTCTCAACCTTCCCGGAACAAGCACTCCAGTGATACGATTTCCTCCACACTCTGCTCTTTGTCACGGGCTTTCTCTGGGTCAGCGACCTTCTTACAGTGGGACGAATGGACCCAAGTCTCTCTCTCGGCGACCTTCAATGCTGTCGTGCTGGTTAGTAAGACTTGGTACGGTCCTTCCCACCGGTCAATAAGGCAACCTGAGCGTAGAAAATTTCGAATCATCAGCACAAGCTGAGGAGAAAATGGCCCAGTCAGTGGGTAAAGGAGGCAAAACTTTTTTTAGGTATATAAGCGAAAGGAGAAAAACAAAAGGCGGAATTATAAAACTAAAGACGGACACTGGGAGTCTTGTTGAAGGAGACAATTTAATAGCAGATCATCTTAAAGATTATTTTTGCTCAGTATTTACTACTGAAAGAGAGGGGAAGGGGCCACAGTTAAGTTGCAGGGATATTCAGGAAAATGAAACAAGTATATTTACAGAGGAGAAGGTCCTAACAGAACTCTCAAAGCTGAAAGTGGACAAATCTATGGGGCCAGATGGGATACATCCAAGGATACTAAAAGAACTTAAAGAGGTGCTGGTAGCACCATTGACAGAATTATTCAACCAGTCATTAGCTACAGGAGTAATTCCAGGGGACTGGAAAAGAGCAAACGTAGTCCCACTGCACAAAAGTGGAAGCAAGGAAGAGGCAAACAACTACAGACCAGTGAGTCTTACATCAGTAGTAGGGAAATTGATGGAAACACTCTTAAAAGAAAGAGTTGTAGATTATCTCAAATCCGGCAATTTACTGGATCCCAAACAGCATGGATTCACTGGGGGGAGATCATGTCAAACAAATCTTATTGACTTTTTTGATTGTGTGACTAAAGTGATGGATAAAGGTGGAGCCATGGATATAGCTTATCTAGACTTTAGTAAGGCTTTTGACACAGTTCCACATCGCAGATTGCTAAATAAACTTGAAAGTTTGGGATTGGATATTAGGATTATTGAATGGATAAGATCTTGGTTGAAGGATAGAAAACAGAGAGTTGTGGTAAATGGAGTGCATTCACAGGAGGGAAATGTTACCAGTGGAGTACCCCAGGGATCTGTACTTGGACCAGTGCTTTTTAATATCTTTATTAGTGACATTGCAAATGGCATTAAAGGGAAAGTATGCCTTTTGGCAGATGACACAAAGGTATGCAACAGGGTAGACACACCAGGTGGGGTAAAACAAATGATTGAGGATCTAGGTAGACTAGAGGAATGGTCAAGAGTCTGGCAATTACAGTTTAATGCCAAAAAATGCAAAATCATGCACTTGGGTCTCAAAAATCCTAAAGCTAAATACAGTATTAATGGCACTATACTGGAAACTACGGAGGAGGAAAGGGATCTAGGAGTCACTATTTCAGATGACTTAAAGGCAGGTAAGCAATGTAACAAGGCAATGAGGAAGGCTAGTCAGATGCTTGGCTGCATTGGGAGAGGAATCAGCAGCAGAAAGAAAGAAGTAATAATGCCACTGTATAGGTCATTGGTACGGCCTCATCTAGAATACTGTATTCAGTTCTGGAGGCCATATCTTCAAAAGGATATTAATACATTAGAAACTGTACAAAGGAGGGCAACTAAAATGGTGCATGGCCTACATCACAAAACATACCCAGAAAGACCAAGAAATCTCAATATGTATAGTTTGGAGCAGAGAAGGGAAAGGGGGGACATGATAGAAACTTTCAAATATATCAAGGGTTTTAACAAAGTCCGGGAGGGAAACATTCTCCAAATGAAGAGAAGCAATAGGACACAAGGACATGCACTGAGACTGGAGGGGGGGAGGTTCAGGGGAAATTTCCAGAAATATTATTTCACAGAAAGGGTAGTGGACAAGTGGAATAGCCTCCCATCAGAGGTGGTAGAGGCTAAGACAGTAGAGCAATTTAAACATGCATGGGATAGACATAAGGATATCCTTACAAAGAAATAAGGATCAAATAAGGTTAGAGATAAAAATAATATAAAAAAAAAAAAAAAACGGGCAGACTAGATGGGCCAAGTGGTTCTTATCTGCCGACAAATTCTATGTTTCTATGTTCAATGTCATGACAATTACTGTCTGGCAGGTCAGGAATCACCAGCTTTAGATTGCTGTTTTAATTTCTCAACTGCTTGCTCATCTTCACCAAATATTTTACAGTTACTTCATTATTGCATTTCAAATCATCCTGGGGGTCAATCATTACATGGGGTTGTCGACCAAAAAGAATCTCAAAGGGTGATAGGTTAAGGGGGGACCTGGGAGTGGTTCTGATGCTGTACAATACAAGTGGCAAAGCTTCTGGCCACAACAATCCAGTTTCAGCCATCACTTTGCTCAACTTGTTCTTAATAGTGCTGTTTACTCTTTCCACTTTCGCACTTGCCTGTGGGCGGTACGGAGTATGCAGCTTACTATTAATTCCCATTAATTTGCACATAACCTGAAAGACTTCACCTGTAAAATGGGTACCCCTATCACTTTCAATTATCCTAGGGATACCATATCTGCACACAAATTCCTGCACGATCTTCTTTGCAGTGAACGTAGCAGTATTTGTGGCAGCGGGGAATGCTTCTACCCAATTTGAAAACACGTCAATACATACCAACACGTACTTTAAATTTCTGCAGGGTGGCAACTGTATGAAATCAATTTGTATTACCTGAAAAGGGCCGTCTGTTGGCGGGATATGGGATGGTTCTGTTGGTATTGACTTTCCAATATTCTTCCTCAAGCAGATAAGACATGTCATTGCTCTCTTACCCGCATGAGAAGAGAATCCTGGTGCACACCAGTAGGCTCTTACCAGCTTACACATACCTTCTTTGCCCAGATGAGTCAGACCATGTGCCGCCTCAGCTAAACTTGGAAGGTATGCTCTGGGAGCTACTGGCTTACCCTGTCCATCTGTCCAGAGTCCTGAGGACTCCTGGCCATATCCTTTTGACCTCCAGACTGCCTTTTCCTGTGGAGAACACAAATTTTGCATTTCACTTAGTTTTTGTGTGTTGACGGTATTGAATACCATCAGTTGTGTGATGTCTGTCTGTATGGGGGTGCTGGCTGCTGATTTAGTAGCTTCGTCTGCCCGGCTGTTACCAAGTGACACTGGGTCTTGGCTGTAAGTGTGGGCTTTGCACTTGATAACAGCCACTCTGTCAGGTTCCTGTATCGCTGCTAGAAGTCTTTTGATGTGGGTCGCATGCGCCATGGGTGTGCCAGCTGCCGTCATGAAATTTCTGAGGCGCCATAGGGCCCCGAAATCATGCACTACTCCAAAGGCATACCTAGAATCCGTGTAGATATTGGCTGACTTACCCTTTGCCAATTCACACGCTCTGGTTAGGGCGACCAGCTCAGCAACTTGCGCTGAGTGAGGTGGGCCCAGGGATTCCGCTTCTATGATACCTTTGTCATCTACGACTGCGTATCCAGTACACAAGTCTCCCGAGTCCGTCTGTCTGTGGCAACTACCGTCAGTGTAAAAAGTAAAATCTACGCCTTCCAGTGGGTTGTCACTAATGTCGGGCCTTGCAGTGAAAGTTTGGTTCAAATTTTCCATACAATCATGTGTGTCAGTGTCTGTACTAAATCCTCCTTCACCATCACTCTCATCCCCCACCCTTTGTGCCTGTCCAGGCACACCTGGGAGATACGTTGCAGGATTTAGTGCGCTGCATCTCCTTATGGTGATGTTTACAGGGGCCATTAGTGCTAATTCCCACCTTGTAAACCGTGCTGATGAGACGTGTCTGGTTTGGGCAGAATTCAGTAAGGCTGACACTGCATGAGGTGTATGGATGGTCAGGTTGTGTCCCAACACTACATCTTCGCTTTTACTCACTAGCAATGCTATTGCTGCAACACTTCGCAAGCATGTGGGGAGAGACCGTGCTACGGTGTCCAATTGTGCACTGTAGTAAGCTACCAGCCTGCTGGCATCACCATGTTTCTGGGTTAAAACACCTGCCGCACACCCAGCACTCTCCGTACCGTACAACTCAAAGGGTTTCCCATAATCTGGCATACCTAATGCAGATGCCTGTGATAGGCACTGTTTGAGTCTCTCAAATGCCAGTTCGGACTCATCTGTGTGCGCAATCCGATCTGGTTTGTTTGACGAGACCATCTCTTGCAAAGGTAAAGCTAGTATGGAGAACCCTGGGATCCAGTTTCGGCAGTACCCACACATTCCTAGGAAAGTGCGGATCTGTTGCTGGGTTTGTGGCAGAGTCATGTCGCGAATCGCCTGTATTCTATCAGCGGTGAGGTGTCTCAGTCCTTGTGTTAAGCAATGTCCCAAGTATTTCACTTTGGTCTGGCACAACTGTAACTTATCCTTTGAAACCTTGTGTCCCGTATTAGAAAGGTGAAACAGAAGCTGTTTCGTGTCTTTCAAGGACGATTCGAGTGAATCAGAACACAGCAGTAAGTCATCTACATACTGTATTAATACTGATCCGCTCTCAGGTTGAAAGGATTGTAAACAGTCATGCAAAGTCTGTGAGAAAATACTTGGGCTGTCAATGAAACCTTGGGGTAAGCGAGTCCAGGTGTACTGTACTCCTCTGTATGTAAATGCAAACAAGTATTGGCTGTCAGGGTGCAGAGGGACCGAAAAGAAAGCAGAACAGAGGTCAATGACAGTGAAAAACTTTGCAGTAGGAGGAATTTGCATGAGGATGACAGCTGGATTTGGCACTACGGGGAATTGGCTCTCAACTATCTTGTTTATCCCCCTTAGATCCTGCACTAGCCTGTAACCCCTCCCCCCACTCTTTTTCACAGGGAAGATGGGACTATTGGCAGTGCTGGACGTCCTAACTAGTATGCCCTGTTGCAGCAAGCGCTCTATTACTGGGTACACTCCTAATTCCACCTCTGGCTTCAGAGGATACTGTGGGATTTTTGGAGCTATCCTACCGTCTTTTACTTGCACCACTACAGGAGCTACATTTGCCATCAATCCAGTGTCTTGTCCATCTTTGGTCCAGAGGGACTCCGGTATCTGGGAGATCATTTCCTCTACCTTGGATGGACACCTGTCTATAACAGCAGAGTGTGACATTAACCTTTGTAGGGTGTCTAACATATCCTGCACTTCCTGAACGTGATTCTCGGGTATATCTAAGAAGACACCCTCAGGAGTACAATATATGACACACCCCATCTTGCACAATAAATCTCTCCCGAGTAGATTAGTCGGAGCCGATGCAGCCACCAAAAAGGAGTGCTTAGTCTGTAAAGGTCCTATCGTAACATCTGCTGGTTTACTTAAAGGATAGTGTTGCACTACTCCTGTTACCCCCATTGCTGAAATTGTTTTACCCATTGTTTTCATACCTACCGTTGAATTTAACACTGACCTGGCCGCCCCTGTATCTACAAGGAAAGGTAGTGATCTACCAGCTACATCAACTGTAACCTCGGGTTCATTTCCAAGGCTAGCAATCAACTTCACTGGCTGCAAACTACAGGTGTGGCCCAACCCCTATTGTATGTTGTGACCCTCCCGCAGCGCGGTGGCAGCTACAATATGTGAGGGGGGTAGCTGAGAATTTCCAAAGGTTTGCCAGTCCTTCCTAGGTGGGTACCTCCTTGTTTCCCCTGCATGTGGCTCGTAATTCCTCCTCTGCGGTCCCTGATCCCAATTACGTGTGTCATACTGTGAGTCATGTTCTGGTCTAGGGGGTCGATATACCTTATGTGGGTCTTTAAAATTACAGTTTCATGCGTAATGTCCTTCCCTCTGACATTTAAAACATTTTACCACATACGACTTACCATCAGGGGTCTGGGGTTTAGGCTGATGTGGCTTCGTTGTCAGGGCTTTTATACTTACAGTCATCAGCTTATCCCCCTGTGACTCCCTGTGCCTAATGATGTTCCGATCATGCTCAATAGCGGACTCTCTTAATGCAGCCACCGAGATACCTCTCCAACTTGGTTGAGTGGTTTGTACCCTTGTTCTCAATGTTTCCTTTAAGCCGTCCATTAATACTGACACCGCTACCTCCCTATGATGCACATTTTCCTTAATGTCCGCGACCCCAGTGTATCTAGCCATTTCCTGCAGTGCTCGATGGAAATAGTCAGAAGCCGTTTCACCTTCTTTTTGTCTAATGGAGAAGATTTTATTCCACTTGACAACAGTTGGGAAATATACTCCTAACTGCAGATTGATCTGTTTTACGTTCTCCTGATTGTATTCATCAGTGAGAGGTACCTCTGCGTCTAATTTACAGTCAGCAATGAATTTCACAGGGTCAATATTAGAGGGCAAACATGCCCGTAGCACTGTCCGCCAATCTTTGTTATTGGGTTCGGTGGCGTTACCTAGTTCTCTAATAAACCTCTGACATGCGGCTAGATCTTTCCTGGGATCGGGAAATTCAGACATAATTGTCCTCAATTCTGTCCGGGACCAGGGGCAATGTATAGCAATGGTCCTGATGGGAGTGATTCCCAGAGCGTCAGTCTTCCCATTGGGGACTGCGATCACCCTGACAGGATTCAGTTCAATTACATCATTCTGGGTTGCTTCTACAATGTGAGGTGCAATTGTCTCTGCATAATGTACTGTACCGTACTTACCTGTGGACACGACCTCACCTGTCCCTCCGCTAGGGGCCTTTGCTACTGCTCTTACTGGTTGGGCCGTGCCCACTTGAGTGTCTTGTATGGTGGCTGCTAGAGAGAGTGCCGATATCGTGCTGGGCTCATCTTCTTGGTCGCAGTCCTGAGGGAAGTTTAAGATGGGATACAACTTGCACGGGTTAGTATTAATACATTTATTAAGTTCACTCTTATCATATATTAGTATGCCATTCTCTGTAGCCACTTTCTCTCCTGTAATGTACAGTGGTGGTGGTGCAGTTGCTATCAGTTTCCTGCTAGGGTTGGAACCAGCCGCTTGAGCTAATCCCCTTTGCATATCACCCTCCTGTTGCCATAAATGTAAACAATCATAATGTCTAATCCTTTGTTTTCTGGATTTTATTAGACATATCCTTCTCCTTAAATTTTGCAACACCTCAGGACTAAAACTGCCTACCCTAGGGAACGGATCCCTATCTTCCGCAGTCATACGTTCCCATTCATTGCATAAAACCTCTGCGTGTGATCCATATTTCTCACACATTATGTACCTCGCCGACCCTTTGGGCCGCGGAATATCAACCTGAACCCTGGTTGATCGTCCCTTA
Source organism: Pseudophryne corroboree (assembly GCF_028390025.1). Lineage (NCBI taxonomy): Eukaryota > Metazoa > Chordata > Amphibia > Anura > Myobatrachidae > Pseudophryne > Pseudophryne corroboree. The sequence goes on from NC_086444.1 coordinate 752,358,453, forward strand.
CTTGAGCAACTGGCCCCCATTCTTTGCAGGTATTGCCTTCTCAGCTAATCCCTACAAAAAACAAATTACTCAGAGGTAAGGCGACGGTGAAAGTTCTCAGAGCGCTCTCACCCACTCACACCTACGTTGGCCAATACACCTACACAATGTCCTCAGCGCTGGTCGTACCCAACCTAGGGCCCTACGTAACCTCTATTTACTGAGAGAGTGTGGGAGTGACTTACCCTTCCCAGTAAATATCAGTCGTTGGAGATTTCCTGAGTGACCAGCGAAACTCCCTTAAAATAAAATAACTGTTACACAAATCACGTTGCGTGTACAATTAGCGTCTATGATCCCGCGATTTTACACAAATGGCGTAATGGGTATAAAGTTGAACTAACTATTGCACACACTAACGCGCGGTACAATCGCACGGCGTATAAGTAACTGTTACTTATCCGCTATACGACCAATGGAATCGTTTTTCAGGCTGCGAAACCTCAGCCGGAGCGTATCTGAACGGGCCTATATGGGTACTACGCAAACCCCCGGGGCTGCGCTCTCACCGCTGACCTTTTTCAGGCCACGGTATTCAGAGCTTCGCTTGACTTAGTCAGCGGATTTCTGACTTCGCTGACCTTGGTCTGCTGTTATACTAATTGCTCCTTTATACCTTAAACAATGTTAACGTGAGAAAGCCACTCCCACGCCACCAAGTGTCCACTCACCTGATGTGGTCTCCTACGGGATCCCGAATTCTGGGTTCACAAAACCTTTATTTGCACACTCACGCTTGTTCACTCATATACACTTTGATTTTTCTGTACAGAAAATTAACTTTCATTCAGATAAAACAGCCTAGTCCCAGAGGTGACACAGTAAGAGAAGGTTCTTTTAAACTAAATATTGGAAACTAAACAAATTTGTGCTATTATCGCGTGGCTACCGTATCGCCTAAACTGAAACAATGCTATTGTGTGATTTGTATTTAGTGGGCGTATCTGTACGCACGTTGCGTAAACACGCCACGTGTGTACGCCTTTACGTTGCGTATGCAGTCCCGAACGCTGTCCGAGACACGTGTACAAAGGCCATACGTTCGCAGTACTACAAATCCCACACTTCTATAAATGTAAGCGATATTTAACTATAATCACTTACTTAACACACACACAGTTTCTACTGTATCAACCTTTACAACTAGGCCAGGCTGCGTGTGCGTCTTACACTTACTCCCTTAAATATTAACTCTATATGTTAACTAAATAGCAACAAATTTTCCAGTACAGGTCAAAATAAATCTAGTAATCAGTGATTATGGCAACGGTGTGAGCAGATATGCAAAGTACAAAATACAGGTGTGTGCGTGTGATGCGTGCGCATTTGGCGCCAAAACAGAAATTTACAGATTTTAAAAAGAAAAAAAATAGCTTTTGCGTTCTTACCTGACGGATCCCTCCAGCATCCCTTCAAACCATGCAGGGCAGACGCTTATCTAATCAGCACTTATTATATCCCCTGACCAAGAGAAGGTTCACAGGGGATACTCCGCCCTTTGCTGATAGATAAAGTCTGCGAAAACGCTGCTAGGCTGCGGGTATGAGAAGGAACCGGACGAGCCCTCAATTGATGATGTCGGTATTATCTTAGACCGCAAAGCTATACCCCTTTGTACACTATTATTGTTGAGCCGCTATGGCCGCTAGACTACGTGCACGTGCTACGCACTTTATACGCTATTTGCGTACAGAGTCCTGCACGTGGTACGCACTTGGCGTACGCACGCTGCGCTGAGTGTACGGAGTACACACAGCGAGCGCTCACACAATGGATAACCTCTAAACCTTGTTAATGAAACAATGTAATGATATGCTTATACTTTAAACCTTTGGCAGCAAAGTACTGCAACGATGTTATACCTTTAAACCTTAAATAGCGCTGGCGATGCAAAGTATCCGCAGTGCGTACACCTTAACAATGCTTATACACCTTAAACAGGTTAAACTACTTTAAAGCCCATGCAGGAAAGTGAAAACACAACACTGTTTGTAGTTGAAACCACAGGGTTCTAAGGCCTCCGTGGATTGATTCCAAAAAGGTAAAACAATACAATTTATACACTACAGGCTAACAAGTAAATCTAAACAGAAATAATGGCTACAGAGAATGTACGTACGTGAGAATATTCGCAAGCGCAACCCGAATCCGGTCCTCCGCTGGTCATACAGATAGCGTTTAGAGTCTTCTGACCGGCCAGGCAACAATGGTCCTTTTATACACAAATGCATACACAATACAATGGTCACTGTAATCTCATTGTTCATTGGACACAGAGATATGTCTCCACATTACAGAAAAGGTCATAGGTGGATTTGAAAAGGTGGGCGATGTCATTCCCAACTGCTCTTGTGGGTGGTATCCTCTGGATTCCCGCCGCATATGTAATTTACAGTAAATACAGTTAATGTTCATAATCTACTTTTGTACATAACTATACGCAGGAACAAGCGATCTTTCTCTAATTAACACCGGAATGTTACCCTCAAAATACCCTACAGCTGGTTACTAGACATCACCTTCCAACCTTTATCTGACCCTTCCTATCATGCAAAGAGGAATCTCTCTGTCCAGGAACTGTTTAAACTAATAATACTCGCTGACATGGTCTAGGGCAGGCATTCCCAACCGCGGTCCTCAAGGCACACCAACAGTGCAGGTTTTAGTGATATCCAGGCTTCAGCACAGGTGGTTAAATCAAAATAACTGAGGTACTAATTAAGTCACCTGTGTTCAAGCCTGGATATCACTAAAACCAGGACTGTTAGTGTGCCTTGAGGACCGCGGTTGGGAAACACTGGTCTAGGGGAACTATATCTAAAATATACGCTATATGGGTTAAATATGCTATGTTCTAATAACACGCTACACGCTCACAAACTCCGCCGTAAATACCCATATCATGCGCATGATCGCCGGAGCGATCTTACGCAACTTGCGGATATGTGCACGCACGGCGGACTGAGTGCACGAGCAGCGGGCATGTGCATGGGGTAAGTACAAGGCATATGCATTATGATATTTTTCGACTTTGACAGTGTGTATGCTAATTTCTCACATAACCATGTCCAGGGACTCTGTGTCTTGTGCGGCAGAATATGTATCTTCTCCAGAGGAATCCATTCCATGTACACAGGAATGTAATATTTTGTCTCAGCCTTCTGAATCCGAGCCCCAGTGGGTGGCTTCTATTAAGGCAGTGATTTTCAACCTTTTTTTACTCGCGGCACACCGAGCAATATTTTAAAATTGCCAAGGCACACCATCAGTTCCCCACAGGAAAAAACAAAAACCACACATTGGCCCTCACAGTAAAAAAAAATATACACACATACATTGGCCTACACAGAAAAATCAATCACTTTTCTCCCCACATAAATCCAATTTCTTCCCACATGAATTATTCACATTGTTCCCCCCCATAAATCCTTATTCTCCCCACATAAATCCTATTGTTCCCCACAGGAGAAATAAAATAACAAATATTAGCCCCTACCGGTCAGCTGTCCTCCTCCCTGTCCCTCAGTGGCGGGGGTTGTTCATAGTGGAGTGCTGCAAATACTGAGCAGGGGGCGGTCAGGCAGGTGTGGATGTGGGTGGGCAAGGAAAGCTGTGGGTGCAGGCGGAACTAGAAGATGTGTATGCAGGCGGGTGGGCTGGCTGGGTGGTGAGACGTGGCGGCCGTGACCTATGATATCACACCGCCGTGTCTTCAAGGCATAGGTCACGGCTGGAGCAGGACTGATCCTCTAAGAAGAGCCTGGGCCAAGAGTTCACTCTGAAGGTGCAGGAAGCTGCTCTGGCTCCGCGGCACACTAGTGTGCCACGGCACACTGGTTGAAAAAGCCTGTATTAAGGGAATGATATCCCAGATTTCTACTAGAATTGTGCATTATGAGAATGAATCACGGATTTTTAAACAGGTGGTTTTCTCTGGTACTGTCCCCACTGCCTCAAAATCCCCTGGGGGATGCCCAAAGAAGCGTGCGCTTGCACAGATTATGCAAGTCGACACGGACACCGACTCTGACACGGCAGACGGTGATGCGGATATGCGGGGGGTGAGGCTTCCCTGGCAAGAGGGGTGCAACTCATGATTGAGGCTATTAGGGATGTGTTGCACATTACTGACAAACCACCTGAACAGGTAGAGGAGGCTTACTTTACAGACAATAAGAAAGCCTCCCTGAGCTTCCCTGTGTCTAAGGATTTAAATGCATTATTTGAAAAATCCTAGGAAACTCCAGATAAAAAATTCCAGATACCAAAGAGGGTTCTGGTGGCTTTTTCTTTCCCTGGGGATGATAGGAAAAAGTGGGAAAACCCACCTGACGCTTCTGTATCTAGACTGTCTAAAAAGGTGGTTTTACCTGTCCTTGGGTCTACCACTTTGAAAGAACCGGCAGACCGCAAGATTGAAACTACGCTAAAATCCATATACACTGATTCAGGAGTGGCGTTAGGCCCACTATTGCCTGTGCATAGATTTCTAAAGCCACAGTAAAAAGGTCAGGCACGTTACTAGAGGACTTAGATTCTATAGATAGAAGTGACATTGAATGGTTTTTACGTAACATAAAGGATTCTGCGGGGTTCATGGTGGAGGCCATGAAGGACCTGGGTAATCTGACTGCAAGTATATAGTCCATGGCTGTCTCAGCACGCAGGGGACTCTGGCCACGCCAATGGTCTGCAGACGCAGAATCCAGGAGAAGTGTGGAGAACCTACCCTTCACACGTCAGGCTCTATTTGGGGAAGCTTTGGATGCGTGGATTTCCACGGCAACCGCTGGTAAGTCCACCTTTCTTCCCTCAGCCTCTAAGTCGACCAGGAAACCGTTTTCTATGTTCTCTATGCAGTCTTTTTGGCCTGCAAAAGCTAAAAAGTCCAAGACTCCTATTACTTTCTTCAGAGGTGGGCGAGCAAGATTCAAAAAATCGGCACTGGCAGGTTCCCAGGAACAGAAACCTGCCTCTGTGTCTTCAAAATCCTCAGCATGACGGTGGACCTCCCTGCCTGGAGAGCGGGCAGGTGGGAGCGAGGCTCAGATGTTTCAGTCACGTCTGGGTTTCGTCCAGTCTGGATCCCTGGGTACTCGATATTGTGTCCCAAGGGTACAGACTGGAGTTTCAAGAGATCCCGCCCCACAGGTTCTTCAAATCAGGCTTGCCAGCTTTGCTGACAGAAAGGGCTATCCTTCAGGAAGCCATTTGAAAATTGGAAAGGTCAGAGGTAATTGTTCCAGTTCCACCTCATCTGGTAAACCAGGGTTACTATTCAAACCTATTTGTGGTACCAAAACTGGATGGTTCGGTCAGACCAATTTTGAACCTGAAGTCGCTAAACCCTTATCTGAGGGAATTCAAGTTCAAAATGCAGTCTCTGAGAGCGGTGATCTCAGGTCTGGAGGAGGGGGAATTTATGGTGTCCTTAGATATCAAGGATGCGTACCTCCACATTCCAATTTGGCCGCCACACCAGGCTTATCTCAGGTTTGCGCTGTTGGACTGTCTTTATCAGTTCCAGGCACTGGCGTTTGTCCTCTCCACGGCACCGAGGGTGTTCACAAAGGTGATGGCAGAGATGATGATTCTCCGCATGCAGGGGGTCTATGTAATTCCTTATCTGGACGATCTGCTGATAAAGGCATCTTCCAGGGAGAGGTTGTTGCAGTCCATTACTCTCCCGACTCGACAGCTCAGGGATCATGGATGGATCCTGAATCTTCCCAAGTCACATCTGGAGCCGACAAGGAGATTGTCTTTCCTGGGGATGATCCTCGACACGGAAGTGCAGAGGGTATTTCTACCGGTGGAGAAAGCGCTGGTGATCCAAACTATGGTCCGGGATGTCTTGAAGCCTACCCGGGTATCAGTTCATTCGCCTTTTGGGAAAGAGGGTTGCCTCCTGCGGGGCACTTCAGTACGGAAGATTTCATGCAGTCTTTCCAACTGGATCTCCTGGACAAGTGGTCGAGATCTCATCTGTACATGCACCAGAGGATACATCTGTTGCCGAAAGCCAGGATTTCACTCCTGAGGTGGCTACAATTGCCTCACCTTCTAGAGGGCCGCAGGTTCGGGATTCAGAACTGGATCCTTCTAACCATGAATGCAAGTCTCAGAGGTTGGGGGGCGCAGTCACCCAAGGGGAAACCTTCCGGGGAAGGTAGTCAAGTCTGGAATCCATTTTTCCAATCAACATTCTGGAACTAAGGGCCATGTACAACAGTCTTCTACAAGGGGCACATCTTCTCCAAGATCAGGCCATTCAGGTTCAGTCGGACAATGTAACGACGGTGACCTACATAAACCGACAGGGCAGAACGAAGTGCAGAGCTGCAATGTCAGAGGTGACAACAATCCTCCTCTGGGCAGAAAGGCACGCGTTGGCGCTGTCAGCAATCTTCATTCCAGGAGTGGACAAGTGGGAAGCAGACTTCCTCAGCAGACACGATCTCCATCCAGGAGAGTGGGGCCTCCATCCGGAGGTGTTCACGGAGGTGATAAATCTTTGGGGTGTACCTCAAATAGATATGATGGCCTCCTGTCTCAACAAGAAGCTTCAGATGTACTGTTCCAGGTTGAGAGACCCACAGGCAGTGGTGGTGGATGCCCTGGTAGCTCTGTGGGTGTTTAAGTCAGTGTACGTGTTTCCTCCACTTCCACTCATTCCAAGGATTCTAAAACTCATAAAGAGAACAAGAGTTCAGGCAATCCTGATTGCTCTGGACTGGCCAAGAAGGGCTTGGTACGCGGATCTTCTGGATCTACTGCTGGAAGATCCAAGGCCTCTTCCTCTTCGGGAGGACCTTCTGCAACAGGGGCCATTCGCTTTTCAAGACTTACCATGGTATTCCTACCCTGATACAGGCTAGGAAAGGAGTAACGTCTAGACATTACCATCATATTTGGAAAAAGTATGTATCTTGGTGTGAAGTCAAGAAGTTTCCTACAGTGGAGGTTCAACTTGGATGGTTTCTCCTCTTCCTGCAAGCAGGTGTGGATATGGGCCTGCGTTTGGGATCCATAAAGGTCCAGATTTCGGCTTTGTCCATTTTCTTCCAGAAACAACTGGCTTCCCTCCCGGAGGTTCAGACTTTCTTGAAAGGGATTCTGCACATCCAGCCTCTCTTTGTGCCGCATGTGGCACCCTGGGATCTTAATGTGGTGTTGCAGTTTGTCCAATCGGATTGGTTCAAGCCTCTACAGGAGGTTGAGGTCAAGTTTCTCACGTGGAAGGCTGTCACTTTGTTGGCCATGGCTTCTGCTAGGCGGGTGTCGGCATTGGGGGCTTTGTCTTGTAAAAGCCCCTACTTAATCTTCCATGAAGATAGAGCTGAGCTCCAGACACGTCAGCAGTTTCTTCCAAAGGTTGTGTCGGCTTTTCATATCAACCAACCTATTGTGGTGCCAGTAGCTACTGACTCCTCAATGCCATCAAAGTCCTTGGATGTTGTAAGGGCTCTGAAAATCTATGTGAAGAGGACTGCTCGTCACAGAAAATTGGACTCTGTCCTGTATGATCCCAAGAAACTTGGGTGTCCTGCTTCTGAGTAGACGATCTCTCACTGGATCAGGGTCACTATCCAGCATGCGTATTCTACGGCAGGATTGCAGTGTCCCAAATCTGATAAGGCCCACTCCACTCGTAAGGTGGGTTCTTCCTGGGTGGCTGTCCGGGGTGTCTCGGCTTTACAGCTTTGCCGAGCGGCTACTTGGTCAGGGTCGAACACGTTTGCTAAGTTCTATAAGTTCGATACTTTGGCTTCTGAGGGCCTAAAGTTTGGTCAATCAGTTTAGCAGGAGCTTCTGCGCTCTCCCTCCCGTTCTGGGAGCTTTAGTACATCCCCATGGTACTAATGTGGACCCCAGCATCCTCTAGGATGCAAGAGAAAACAGGATTTTAATTACCTACCAGTAAATCCTTTTCTCGTAGTCCATAGAGAATGCTGGGCGCCCGCCCAGCGCTTCGTGTTCCTGCAGTGGTTATTTGGTTCAGTACTGCTTTGTTCTTGGTTAAGTACTGTTTGTTACTTGGTTAAGTATTCTTGTTCAACCGTTGCTGAATTTTCAAGCTGGTTAGCTTGGTTTGCCTTGTATGTGTGAGCTGGCGTGAATCTCGCCACTATCTGTGTAAAATCCTTCTCTCAAAGTTGTCTGTCTCCTCGGGCACAGTTTCTAGACTGGGTCTGGTAGAAGGGGCATAGAGGGAGGAGCCAGCCCACACTATTAAAGTCTTAAAGTGCCCATGGCTCCTGGTGAACCCGTCTATTCCCCATGGTACTAATATGGACCCCAGCATCCTCTACGGACTATGAGAAAAGGATTTATCGGTAGGTAGTTAAAATACTATTTATACTTTCAAGGTGTGTGTGTGTGTTGTTTTTATTTGGGTATTTTTTTGTGGTAGAACTACAGGTACCAGCGGTCCCGTTATTTCCCTGCATGCTGGTATTTGTGGTTCTCCAAGTTTCAGCTTGCGGGGAGGCTTGCTGGAACTTGTAGGTCTAAAACAAAAGACAAGATTCTTTTTTTACACACAAAAAGGCTATCAGCCCCCCATCCACCGCCCAAGGATGGGGGGGACAGCCTCGGGCTTCACTCCTGGTCCTTGGGTGCCTGGAGGGGGGACCCCTTGATTTAAGGGGTCCCCACTCCTCCAGGGGTGACTAGTTGGGGGGGTAATGCCACAGCCGCAGGGACCTATAGTACATAAATGTTTCCCTCGGCTGTGGCATTATCTTCTCGGCTAGTGGAGCCCGGTGCTGGTTTGAAAAATACGGGGGACCCATACGTCTTTTGTCCCCGTATTTTTGGAACTAGGGCCGGCCCAAGAGCCCGGTGCTTGTCTAAATACAGGGGGACCCCAGTCAATTTTCCCCCGGTATTTAAACTACCAGGACCGGCTCAAGCAACCCAAGGCTGGTTATGCTTAGGAGGGGGGACCCCACGCAAAATTGTTTTTGACATTTTTAACTATTTCTGACCCTTTTCCACAGAGAAGCATGCACGGATCTCACTGATCCATGCAAGACTATCTGAACATGCCAGCAAAAAGCAGGTCTATATGAAAGCTCCTTTTCTTTCCTGGCACTGTTTGGCTATTGTCGGCAGTGATTGAGAATACAAATTCTTAGTGCTGTTTAGTACTCAAATACAAAATACTGTACAGAGACGATAAGCACAGTGATTTGGCATCCAGGAACTTAGGGAGAAGCTTTTATCTCTTTCCATTATACTTAGAAAGATAACACGCCGCTGTACATTACAAGCTGTTCGTGCTATTTCGTACTCAAATACAAAATGCCGTACAGAGATGCTAAGCACAGTGATTTGGCATCCAGGAACTTAGGGAGGAGCTTTTATCTCTCCCCATTATATTTAATACTACGGGATTCGGACACTCGCATATCCCTAACATCAATAGACCATACTGTGCATGTAACACGTTCATTTGCATCTGCATATGCTGTACTATTTGTGTCTGTACTGTATATACTGTTATATACTGTATGACATACTGTAGCATATTGTAGCGTAATGAGATGCACCAGTAAAGTAGTTCTTACGCTGCAGTTCAGTATTGTATTTTAATGGAGACCACACACATGCGCATTGGTGATTTGAAAAGGCGTCATCTGGTGGATGATCTCAGGTATTAAACTCAAAGGTAACACCAAACGCTCGGTGCGCCTCCCTATGACTAGGTACGCTGCGTATGCCCGATCGTGACTAACGCCTCAGCCAGCCAAGATAACGGAGTACCCATCTGTAGTATGATGTGGTATAGAAGGGTCCAAAGGAGCCGGTGCACTTTAAATTTCTTCAACTGGGTGTGCTGGCTCCTCCCCTCTATGCCTCCTCCTACAGGTCAGTTTAGAAAAATTGCCCTCAGGAGAGGATGAACACTCTGCAAGCTCCAGAATTTTTCTTCAATTTCTTTTAAACTTTTATTTCTTTCGGTATGCTGTTTGGGCAACAGCATACCTGCACAATGGGAGTTAGGGGGGGGGGGGGGGACGGTCACCAGCCTCTTGAGGTACATAGCCACTTCCCCACTGCAAGACCACCGTCCTGAGGGGCTGTTTGTTCAGTGGGGCATGGCGCCTTGGCTGTCGCAGCCGCTGCATGCCAACACCCCTAACGCTGCCTGAAGGTGATCATCGGTGGTGAGTACACAATGGGGACCCCGCTAGGGGGGTCTCTCGGTTCACTGTGCGGCAAAAGCGTGGGTGAGTCATACGGGCCCCTCCTGGGGAGAACCTGCTTTGACCCCTGCGTGAGACTGGCTTATTATATGGTACCAAGAATTTATGTGAGGTTACTAATATTTAGGAAACCTGGCCAGTATAAAAATTACCCAATAGCTCCGGCGCCATAGCAGGGGGGTGGGGGGAACCGACATCAGAGCGGGCCCAGCGGCATTTTGGCACCTTTCTGTCCTCCATAATGGTCACACGCTGTATCTCTGGTACAGGGTGTAGAGATATTTGTGCACAAATATCATCCCTCTGAGGGATTTTTCATTAGACAGACTCACTGTTTATATGTTTATATAAAACGCTGACCGCCTCACTGGGGCTGTGCAGCGCTGGTGTCCTCTTTCCTGTGTCTCTTCTCACATGCAATAGGGCAAGCTTTTATTGTGTTTCAGGCTGTGTTGTATGTGTATTGTACCTGATTTTTTCACAATGGTAAAACAGAAGTTATGCAGTGTGCGTAATGCTAGATTTTCCCCTAGCTCATCTGACTCAATATCACGTGAGCAGTGTAGTCAGTCATCACAAAATGTTGATAACAATGTGGGGTAGAGTCCAGAGCCCTCCTGGCTGGGGGCTATCAAAACTATGATGTCATCTCAACTCACTGCAAATGCCAACAAAACTCAGGAACTGCAACAAGCAGTGGCAAAATCTAGCTGCTAAACATCCCCCCTGTCCACTACAGGTGCACAAAAACGTGCTTTACCTGCACTTCTATCAAATACTGATGATTATATACAGTATGATGGGGATGATGTGGACCCCATAAGCGGGGACTCCACCCCTACACAGGGTATTGAACCCCCTATATTGGCTATACGGGATGTGTTAAAGCTCTCCCTGGAGGATTCTACTACTCAGCAGTAATTTTCCCTCCCACAGGACAAACTGACTGTCACCTTTCCTGATTCTAAAGAATTGGATGATCTATTTAAATTAGCCTGGAAAAATCCAAATAAAAAATATCAGGTGTCCAAAAGGTTTTTAAATACCATCCCATTTTCCCCTGAAGGCAGGAAATACTCGGAAAAATCTCCAGCAGTAGACGTCTCAGTCTCTCGCTTTTCTAAAAAGGCGGTGCTCCCGGCTCTTTTATGGTAAAGGACCCGGGGGGGGGGGGGGGGTAGAAAAATAGAGTCCACTCTAAAATCTATCTGCACTGCTGCAAGTGTAGCTCAAAGGCTGGTCATTGCTGGTTGCTGGATGACACAGGCCATTCATACATGGACTACTCAGATTCAAGAGGGCCTTTCAGGGGATATGACCTTGGTTACTACGGTAACTTTCGTGACATTCAGGACACTGGAAGAGTCCTCTGTGACTCCTGTTAAAGTAGAATATTTATCTTATATAATACCCTTTATGAGGTCTAAGAACACTGTACGCTAACTACGTATGAAGTACCGTAAGGGTACGCACGTTGTGTAACAATCGCTTAGCCGTGGTCGAGACGCTCAAGCGTTACGTTCGCTCACGGCCAAGAGATCACTGGCAGGCACGCTATTGGCTGCCGACTACCGTAATGATTCGCTATAGCGATGCGACCGCTCGAGACCACGAGGAGATCACCAACGGCGCATACGCTCACAATGTAAAACCTTTATATCTAAACCATAAACAGTGTATTATGCAGTAAACCCTTTGTGTAGTGATATGGTGTAAATGCAACACAGTATAACCTTACTAGCTTAAAAGCAGTTTGAGCGTCACCGACGCTCTGAGAATACTTAACTCTATAAGAAATACACAGATACCTGGGCTTAGGGTCCAACGCCTAATATATATATATTTTGAATGATATACTTGCAAAAGAATTAAATACAAATACAAATCATACACTACAATATAACATAGACTAACTAACCAGGTAACTACACAGTAAATACAATACAATTAAGGTTAAGAGAAAAATGAGAGAAAGAGAAGAGAGAGAAAGATATGGCCCATAATAACAAGAGAGAAACAGTATGATTACGGAGAAAAACTTACGCACAAAGGAAACGATCGCATGCGCCTCTGGACATCCAGCTCCCGATTTTCAGCAATGATAACCGTTGAAGAGTGAGTGCTGGATGTGATCGGCCTTTCTATTTATGCCCCACACACAATGCAATTTAATGGTCCCTACAATCCCATTGTTCATTGGACACAGGAATTCCTCCTCGCATTATAACAAAAGGTCATAGGTTGATTCATACAGGTGGGCTGTGACTATTTCCAACAGCTCAGGTGGGAGGGAAACTGGGTTTCCCGCCGCATGGGTAATAAAGTGCAAATAAAGTAAATGTTCATAAACTTCTTATGTCCATAACTATTCGCACGAGCGATTGATCTGCTTCAAACCAACACCGGAATATTTCTAATTAAATATTCTTCCGATGGATACTAAACACCACTGTATTACTCCTGTCTGACCCTTCGTATCAAACAAAGAGGGATTTCTCTGTTCATGAACATTCTATATTAACCAAACTTTCAGAATCTATCAAAGGGACCATGATCTACAAAATACATTATATAGTGAAAATATGTAATGATTGAGTCGCACGCTACGATCACATAAACTCTACCGTAAATACGCATACCGTGCGCCTGCGGGTGCCCGCGACTGTGAGTATGCGCACGTACGGGAGAGCGTACGCATGCGCAGCACGGACCTGTGTGAGGTGCAAATATGGTAGTGTGCATAGAGATATTTTTCTGACTTTGACAGTCCACCCTTTGGCAGTCAACAATAACTGCCACTTCCTGAAAACATTTCAAAAAGAGAAAAATATATGTTAGGGGTTAATACATTTACATGGTTGGGTAAGGGAGGAGAGGAGATGGTAGGAAAAGGGTATGGCCTAGTGAGATAGCAGAAGCATGTGTGTATGAATCCGTGCTTGGGGGTCATGTATCATCGTGCCGTACATGTTTTAAATCAAGCTTCGAGGTATTACGAAGTATACATTTGAATTCCTTCTTATCCCGTGGTACGGGTCTGTGGATGGGCTGTCAAACTTTACCGAGCTCTTTTCGGCTTTGGTTGTAACAAAATGGGGGAGCACATTTTAGTTGATGATACATGAATGGGGGAATATGTGATTGCTGATATCTGTGCCTGTATTCCCTATACTATGTGTGTCATTACCTGAGGGTTGTAGAAATGAAGAAAAGACATAATTACGGTAAATGCGGTGGTATTCTATGTCAGGTAAATGTACATTCGTCGATTGAGGTCTTGTTTGGTGTCTGTTGAATGTAGTCTTCTTTGTGCTTTTGCCCATAAGGTGCGAGCAAAAGCTGTCAATGTCCATAGATTTACAAAAGTGTTGGGCTAGCGTAGTTTTAAAATTTCTAGGGAAACTGGGGATCCATGGCATAGTTCATCAAAAATCTGTGTATCAGGTTGTCAAAACTTCTTCTTTAATCCCTCTGTTGTCTGTATATCCGCTCATCAAATTCCTCGTCCAAGTGGGTCTTTTTACCTTTGAGGAAACGGAAAAACAGGTGAAAGAAACGGACCGTAGAAATCGCATTTTCATCACATCATTGTTTCTACATTTGGGTCATAAATCAAGTCCATTGGAATTACAGTTTCCTTGCCCCTTAAACTCATTACCCTAGTACGACGATTGCACCTCATTAAAGCCTGACCGCATCTAAATATCAAACCAATCGTTATGATAACACCTAAGATACATAGGAGAAACTTCCCAACATCCATTATAACTCCTTGGGCCCATTCTCCTAAACCGGAGAACCAATTTCGCGGGTTCAACCATGACACCCAACCAGTCAGCTCATTACCTACAGCAGCAAGAGTGAGATTGTGTCTCCTGCGAAATTCCCACTTCAGTTGGAGAATATCGTCCATCTTTTGGTCTATGACCTCGACCGGGTCCTCGGTGCTATTCGTAATATATGTGCAACATTTCACGCCATATTGTGTTGCCAGTGTGACACAATATCCGCCTGTTACTGCTGTGAGGTAATTAAGAACCATTCTATGCTGGACTAGTTCTGTTTTGTAAGCCTGAAGTTCCCTTCCAGTATACCTAAACGTGTCATCATACATTTCAGTGATATTATCTAACAAATTGGCGAGCACAGAAATTTATTTATAATTCAACACTCCTCTAGCGGTGTGAGTGATATCTAACGCGATTAAGAATTGAATCCCGGTGGATTCACTGATCATGTCAGAGGCCGGGTGCTCTGTTCTCTCTATCAGGTGCCGTTTAACGATGTGCTCGTAATGAGTATGAGTATAAGGAGTTTGGGCAACACGGTGTATGTCTTTCATTTTGTCATGTGATACAGTCATTACTTCAGGCAATACTTTTCCAATATAACACAATCCTTCAGAGTTTGGGGCAAGCCACTTATACGCCTTTCTCCCGCATATGAAATATGCATCATCGGGGAGAACATATGGGACGGAGTAGGACATAACCATATTACACACCTTCCATGTGAAATCTCCTAACCCTAATTCTTCCATCTGCTTAGTACACGTATCAGGTTGTACGATATGTGCACAGTATCCTGGTGATACCTCTCCAACTCTCGTAATCCTATTTCCTAAGGTATACCTATACCGGAAAGATTTTCCTCTACTGGCTATGTGGCGTATAAGCTCTGTATCTGTAGGCATTCTATCTGCTCTGTGTGAAAAGGTCATGGTTTGATTACTCCATGACACTTCCCAATTTCCCGGCTTTCGGGGATTGGAGATGTTAAAACATAATAGGGACCTATCCACATGGTATTGGTGGAGCTTCAAACTAGGAGGGCTGGAGATATTAAACCTCCTGTCCACCGGTCTCCCACCACTTAACTCAAGTACCTCCCCTAACGTTAAAGGAAATGGTACTAGCCCTGATTTGCTATGACCTTGAGGTACTTGAGAGCATACCCAACAATCTGTTTTATTTAACACACTACCCACTAAAGAGTGATAGTCACTCAAGGGATGCCGGTCCATATGGATATTAAAACTGGATTGGCATTTCTTTATGCACCCATCCTCAATGACATTGTTACAAAGCCGACAGATACAGTTTTCTTCAGCTAACAATCCTTCACAATTCCTTCTATGGTCAATGCTATCGGATCGTTTTCTGATACTCGCCTTTACTTGTTGGTTAAGTTGTTCTTGGAAAACTACGCCTCCATTTCTGTCATCAGAACCCATTCCAGAACCTCTCTCGAACTCCATGGTACTCTCGCCGGAACAGACTGCTCTGGTCAACATCATGGTCAACAGGAAAATCCGGATCACAGTCTCTTGGGGCAAGTCCATCTTGTAGGAGGAAACGGAGAAGAATGAGAAGGGGGAAAAATAATTTGAGGGAGAGGGGATGGGAAGTGGAGAAAAACAATAAAAGGGAACAGGGGATTGACAACTGCTTTTGATCTTGTGGTTCTCGATGCTCAGGTGCCGCCTTAGTCCTCCTGGAACAGACACTCTAGTGATACAACCTCTACTGTCTGTTCCTTATCACAGGACTTCTCTGGATCAACGACCTTCTTACAGTGGGACGAATGAACCCAAGTCTCTCTCTCAGCAACCTTCAATGCTGTAGTGCTAGTCAATAAGACCTGGTATGGTCCTTCCCATCTGTCAATAAGGCAACCTGAGCGTAGAAAATTCCGTATCATTACATAATCCCCAGGTTCAATGTCATGACAATTACTATCTGGTAAATCAGGAATCACTAACTTCAGATTATCATTTTGATTCCTCAACTGTTTACTCATGTTAATCAAGTATTTTACAGTCACTTCATTGTTACACTTCAAATCATCCTGAGGGTTAATCATAACATGCGGTTGTCGACCAAACAAGATTTCAAAGGGAGACAGATTAAGAGGGGACCTGGGAGTGGTTCTGATGCTGTACAGTACAATGGGTAAAGCTTCTGGCCATGTCAATCCTGTCTCTGCCATCACTTTACTCAGTTTATTTTTAATAGTGCTGTTCACTCTTTCCACTTTCGCACTCGCCTGTGGACGGTATGGAGTGTGCAGCTTGCTATCAATTCCCATCAATTTACACATTCCTTGAAAGACATCACCTGTAAAATGGGTACCCCTATCACTTTCGATAATTCTAGGGATACCATATCTACATACAAATTCCTGCACAATTTTCTTAGCAGTAAACATAGCGGTATTTGTGGCCGCCGGAAATGCTTCGACCCAATTTGAGAAAACATCTATACAAACAAGTACATATTTCAAATTTCGACAAGGGGGTAATTGAATAAAGTCAATCTGTATTACCTGGAAAGGGCCGCCGGCAGGTGGGATATGGGATGGTTCTGTTGGTATTGTTTTTCCGATGTTCTTTCTCAGACAGGTAAGGCATGACATTGCTCTTTTACTCGCATGAGATGAAAATCCTGGGGCACACCAATATGCTCTTACCAACTTGCACATCCCTTCCCTGCCCAGATGAGTCAGCCCGTGAGCTGCCTCAGCTAAACATGGAAGATATGCTCTGGGGGCCACCGGTTTACCTTGTCAATCCGTCCAGAGTCCTGAGGACTCCTGGCCATATCCCTTTGCCTTCCAGACTGCCTTTTCCTGTGTGGAACACAAATTTTGCATCTCACACAACTTCTGTGTGTTGATGGTATTAAATACCATCAGTTGTGTGGTGTCTGTCTGTCTGGGGGTACCAGCTGCTAATTTAGCCGCTTCGTCTGCTCGGCTGTTACCAAGTGATATTGGGTCTTGGCTATATGTGTGTGCTTTACATTTGATAACAGCCACTCTGTCGGGTTCCTGTATCGCTGTTAGAAGCCTTTTTATGTGAGCTGCATGCGCTACCGGTGTACCAGCTGCCGTCATGAAATTTCTGAGGCGCCATAGGGCTCCGAAATCATGGACTACCCCGAATGCGTATCTAGAATCGGTGTAGATATTGGCTGATTTGCCCTTAGCCAATTCACATGCTCTGGTTAGGGTGACCAGTTCAGCAACCTGGGCTGAGTGAGGTGGGCCTAGCGGTTCCGCTTCTATGGTGCCTTGGTCATCTACGACTGCGTACCCAGTACACAAGTCTCCCGAGTCTGACTGTCTATGACAACTACCGTCCGTGTAGAACGTAAGTTCTGCATCTTCCAGTGGGTTGTCACTGATGTCAGGCCTTGCGGTAAAATTTTGGGTCAAATATTCCATACAATCATGAGTGTCTTCCTTTGTATTAAATCCTCCTTCCCCACCACTCTCATCCTCCACCCTTTGTGCCTGTCCAGGCACACCTGGGAGATATGTTGCAGGATTTAATGCACTGCATCTCCTTATGGTGATGTTTACGGGGGCCATTAGTGCCAATTCCCATCTTGTAAACCGCGCTGATGAGACGTGTCTGGTTTGTGCAGAATTTAACAAGGCTGACACTGCATGTGGTGTATGAATTGTGAGGTTGTGACCTAGCACGACGTCTTCGCTTTTCGTTACTAGCAATGCTATCGCAGCAACGCTTCGCAAGCATGTGGGGAGGGATCGCGCTACCGTATCTAGCTGAGCGCTGTAATATGCTACTGGCCGGCTGGCATCACCGTGCTTTTGGGTTAGTACGCCTGCCGCGCAACCAGCACTTTCTGTTCCGTATAGCTCAAAGGGTTTCCCATAGTCAGGCATACCTAATGCTGGTGCCTGCGTTAGGCACTGTTTAAGTCTCTCAAATGCTGTCTCAGACTCGTCTGTATGCGAAATCCGATCAGGTTTGTTTGAGGAGACCATCTCCTGCAAGGGTAACGCTAGGATGGAAAACCCTGGGATCCAGTTACGGCAATACCCACACATTCCTAAAAATGTTCTGATCTGTTGCTGGGTTTGTGGCAGAGTCATGTCTCTAATTGCTTGAATTCTATCAGCGGTCAGGTGTCTCAGTCCTTGTGTTAGACAGTGTCCCAAATATTTTACCTTAGTTTGGCATAATTGCAACTTGTCTTTGGAAACCTTGTGTCCTGTGTCTGAAAGATGAAACAGGAGCTGTTTCGTATCCTTCAGGGATGCTTCCAATGAATCAGAACACAGTAGTAGATCATCCACGTACTGTATTAATACTGATCCACTCACTGGTTGGAAAGACTGTAAACAATCATGCAAAGCCTGGGAAAATATACTTGGACTATCTATGAATCCTTGTGGTAATCGAGTCCATGTGTATTGGACTCCTCTGTATGTGAATGCAAACAAATATTGACTGTCAGGGTGCAGAGGTACCGAAAAGAAAGCGGAGCAGAGGTCAATAACAGTGAAAAATTTCGCAGTGGGAGGGATTTGCATTAGGATGACAGCTGGATTTGGCACTACGGGGAACTGACTCTCAACTATTTTGTTAATCCCCCTTAGATCCTGCACTAGCCTGTAACCCCTCCCCCCACTCTTTTTAACAGGGAAGATGGGACTATTGGCAGTGCTGGACGTTCTTACCAGAATGCCCTGTTGTAACAAGCGCTCTATTACGGGATAAACTCCTAACTCCACCTCTGGCTTCAGAGGGTACTGTGGGATTTTTGGAGCTATCCTACCATCTTTTACTTGTACAACTACCGGAGCTACGTTTGCCATTAATCCAGTGTCCTGTCCATCTTTTGTCCAAAGTGACTCTGGTATCTGAGATGTCATTTCTTCTACTTGGGAGGGAGTCCTATTTGTCATAATGGTATGTGACATTAATTTTGACGGGGAGTCTAACATGTCTCGTTCTTCCTGAGCGTGATTCTCAGGTATGTCCAAGAATACACCTTCAGGAGTACAATAAATGACGCACCCCATTTTACACAATAAGTCTCTACCCAGGAGATTGGTCGGTGCCGATGCAGCCAGCAAAAAGGAATGCTTGGTATGTAAAGGCCCTACTGTAATCTCGGCTGGTTTGCTAACAGGGTAGTGCTGGACTACTCCCGTTACCCCTATGGCTGGAATTGTCTTACCAGTGGTTCTCATGCCCACTGTCGAATTTATCACTGATTTGGCCGCCCCTGTGTCTACAAGAAAGTTTAATGATTTACCAGCTACATTGATTGCAATTTCTGGTTCACTTCCAAGGCTTGCAATCAATTTTACTGGCTGCAGATTACAGGTATGGCCACACCCCTATTGGGTATGGTGACCTCCCTGAATCCCGCTGGCAGCAACTACTTGTGAGGGAGTTAGCTGGGAACTACCAGAGGTTTGCCAATCTCTGTTTGGGGGGTATCTTTTTGTTTCCCCTGCATGTGGCTCATAACTCCGTTTCTGCGGACCCTGCTCCCAATGTCGTGTGTCGTGTCGTTGTCTAGGGGGTTGATAAGATTTTTGTACATTTCTCGATCTACAGTCTCGTGCAAAGTGTCCCTGTTTGTGACAAAAATAACATGTTACCACATTTGACTTACCCACAGGGTTTGGTGATGTTAACACAGGCTGTTTTGTGGTCAGGGCCTGTATACTTACTGCCATTAACTTATCACTTTGTTGTTCCCTGTGTCTGGTGATGTTCCTATCGTGATCAATAGCAGCCTCTCTCAAAGTAGCCACAGACAGACCTCGCCAACATGGTTGTGTGGTCTGTACCCTAGTTTTCAATGACTCCTTTAAACCATCCATCAGTACCGATACTGCTACTTCTCGATGGTTTATGTTGGTTTTAATGTCCTCTATGCCTGTGTATTTTGCCATTTCTGATAATGCTCTGTGAAAATACTCTGCAGCTGTTTCTGACTCCTTCTGTTTAATGGAGAATATTTTGTTCCATTTAACTACGGCTGGGAAATACTCCTTTAACTGTAAGCTTATTCTTTTTACATTGTCTTTGTTGTACACATCTGTAAGAGGTACATCCTGATCTAATCCACAGTCAGCTAAAAATTGAGTTGCGTCAACATTGGAGGGTAAACATGCTCTCAGCAATATCTGCCAGTCTTTGTTGTTGGGCTCTACAGTGTTACCTAGGTCTCTGATGTATTTTTGGCTGGCAACTAAGTCTTTTCTAGGGTCAGGGAATTCAGACACTATGGTCCTTAATTCCATTCTGGAAAATGGGCTATACATGGCAATGTTCCTCACAGGGGTGACTCCTGATGTGTCAGTTTTCCCATTTGGAACAGCTATTACCCTAACAGGATTAACTCTAACAATATCACTCTGTGTGGGTTCTACAGCCTGTGGTGAAATGGCTTCAGCATAGTGTATGGTGCCGTACTTACCTGTAGATACGACCTCACCTATCCCTCCGCTAGGGGCCCTTGTTACTAATCTCGTGGGTGGAGCTGTGCCTACTGTGGTCTCTGCTATGGTGGCTGCTAGAGAGAGCGCTGAAATTGTTGCCGATTCGTCTTCTTGATCACACTCCTGAGGAAAGTTCAAAACAGGGTACAACTTGCACGGGTTAATACTTGCATTGGTTAATTGGCTAACATTATCTTTAACATTTACACAGTTGCTAAGTGTTTGTGTGTTACACCTTAGTGCGTCATTCTCCGCAACCAATTTCTCTCCCGATATATATGGTGGCGGTGGGGCCGTGGCTATCAGTTTTCTGATTGAGCCAGATCCCGCCGCCTGAGCCAATCCTCTCTGTATGTCACCCTCCTGTTGCCACAACTGCAAATAATCATAATGCTTGATTCGTCTCTTTGCTGATTTAATGAGACATATCCTTCTCCTTAAATTCGTTAACACTTCTGTGCTGAAGCTACCTACTCTTGGGAATTTCTCCCCGTCATGTACCGTCATTCTCTCCCATTCATCACATAAAACCTCCGTGTGTGAACCGTATTTTTCACACATCACGTATCTTGCCGACCCGACTGGTCGGTTCACTGAATCAACCCGAACCGAGGTTGATCGCCCCCTACCTGAACAAGTGGCCCCCATAGTTCGAAGGTGTTGCTTTATTCAGCCAACCCTTACGCAAACCAAAATGTTCAAAATAAGCTGACGGTGGCGGTTTACCGAGTACCCCACTCACTCGCCCACGCCGACCAATACGACCTGATCACACCGATATGGTGCTGGCGTACTCGACCCAGGGCCCCTGCGACCTGAACCTCTATTTACTGGAACCTGTGAGGGTGATCCGAAGAACACTTACTCTTTCCAGTAACTATTGGTTGTTGGATAGTTCCTGAGTGAGCAGCGAACTTCCCTTAAAATAAAAAAATTACACAAATCACGTTAGAATGTACAAATAGCGTTTATGACCTTCGTACACAAATAGTACCGGTCAGGTTTACTAATGTACACAATTACGTGCGGTACAATCGTTCAGCACATAAGCAACTAATCTTATGTACGGAGCGACCAGTGGAATCGAAAATTGCGGCTGCGAATTCCTTCAGCAAGAGCTTGTATGGCCTATATGGGTGTTGCACCAACCCTTTCTTGGTGTTGTGCCTGTGGACTGTATAGCGGACTTCCTTGTCTGCTGTACCTGAACCTGCTGGTCTGCTATGAGCTCCTGGTCTGTTACAGTATGACCTCCTGGTCTGCTACACTCTAATGCTCAAATTGTATGTTTTAACCAGGGATGCCTCCCTAGCCACCATGTACGTCACTTACACGCATGTACCTCACGAGAACTCGACTTTTCTTGTGGTTCAACCTGAAAAATTGTATACAACACACTCACTCACCACATGTACACTTTTGTTTCTATTTCTATTTCTGCGCAGAAATTTCTCTTTAGACCAGATGTGTTACAAATTAGGAGAAGGATCTATTAATTTAAATTTCGAATTTAAAATAAATTTGTGCGATTTATCGCCTGGCGTTATTTACCGCGTGGCGCTACTTATCGCGTTGAGAGGAGAGAAAAAAACTTGTGATTTGAGTTACGTGGGCGTACCCGTACGCTCCGTTGCGTAATATACGCTGCGTGCGTCGGCCTTTGGTTTGCGTGCACAAATCTCAGTCCTTGTTAGAGACACGTGTACGCAAAATAAAGATCCACCGTAACACAATTTATATGTTTATCAATGTAGATGATCCTTGATCATCTACCGCACACCACACTGACTTCGCCTTATCTCCCAGGCAAAACTGTGTGTTTGTCTATACTTTAACTATATTACCTTTACTTTTACACTTTGAAATAGCGGCAAATCTCTCTTAGCACGTTTATCAACTATATAATAGCAAACAGGAGAGTGATATACGAAAATACACGAATGAAAAGAAATGCAGATATGCGTGCGTGTGTACGCAAGACAGAAAAATAAACAGTTTTAAAAGAGACTAGCGTGTTGTTCTTACCTCCGGTTCCCGGATTCCTTCAGCACCCTTTACTAAGAGAAGCAGACGCTTATCCAAACAGCACTACAAGGAATATGATCTCCCGCCCTTTGCTGCTGGATAATGTCTGCTGTAATTACCTAGTGCAGATATGTGAAGGACAGGACGAGCCCGCAATTGTTAAAGTAGAATATTTATCTTATATAATACCCTTTATGAGGTCTAAGAACACTGTACGCTAACTACGTATGAAGTACCGTAAGGGTACGCACGTTGCGTAACAATCGCTTAGCCGTGGTCGAGACGCTCAAGCGTTACATTCGCTCACGGCCAAGAGATCACTGGCAGGCACGCTATTGGCTGCCGACTACCGTAATGATTCGCTATAGCGATGCGACCGCTCGAGACCACGAGGAGATCACCAACGGCGCATACGCTCACAATGTAAAACCTTTATATCTAAACCATAAACAGTGTATTATGCAGTAAACCCTTTGTGTAGTGATATGGTGTAAATGCAACACAGTATAACCTTACTAGCTTAAAAGCAGTTTGAGCGTCACTGACGCTCTGAGAATACTTAACTCTATAAGAAATACACAGATACCTGGGCTTAGGGTCCAACGCCTAATATATATATATTTTGAATGATATACTTGCAAAAGAATTAAATACAAATACAAATCATACACTACAATATAACATAGACTAACTAACCAGGTAACTACACAGTAAATACAATACAATTAAGTTTAAGAGAAAAATGAAAGAAAGAGAAGAGAGAGAAAGATATGGCCCATAATAACAAGAGAGAAACAGTATGATTACGGAGAAAAACTTACGCACAAAGGAAACGATCGCATGCGCCTCTGGACATCCAGCTCCCGATTTTCAGCAATGATAACCGTTGAAGAGTGAGTGCTGGATGTG
The DNA here is from genome assembly GCF_028390025.1 of Pseudophryne corroboree. Taxonomy (NCBI): domain Eukaryota; kingdom Metazoa; phylum Chordata; class Amphibia; order Anura; family Myobatrachidae; genus Pseudophryne; species Pseudophryne corroboree. Next base: position 752,381,903 of record NC_086444.1, read on the forward strand.
ATCGGCCTTTCTATTTATGCCCCACACACAATGCAATTTAATGGTCCCTACAATCCCATTGTTCATTGGACACAGGAATTCCTCCTCGCATTATAACAAAAGGTCATAGGTTGATTCATACAGGTGGGCTGTGACTATTTCCAACAGCTCAGGTGGGAGGGAAACTGGGTTTCCCGCCGCATGGGTAATAAAGTGCAAATAAAGTAAATGTTCATAAACTTCTTATGTCCATAACTATTCGCACGAGCGATTGATCTGCTTCAAACCAACACCGGAATATTTCTAATTAAATATTCTTCCGATGGATACTAAACACCACTGTATTACTCCTGTCTGACCCTTCGTATCAAACAAAGAGGGATTTCTCTGTTCATGAACATTCTATATTAACCAAACTTTCAGAATCTATCAAAGGGACCATGATCTACAAAATACATTATATAGTGAAAATATGTAACGATTGAGTCGCACGCTACGATCACATAAACTCTACCGTAAATACGCATACCGTGCGCCTGCGGGTGCCCGCGACTGTGAGTATGCGCACGTACGGGAGAGCGTACGCATGCGCAGCACGGACCTGTGTGAGGTGCAAATATGGTAGTGTGCATAGAGATATTTTTCTGACTTTGACACTCCCTTAAAGAGATTGACAATATACAGGCTAGAACAACTGCTATGGCTGTGTCAGCACACAGAGCCATATGGTTGCGTCAGAGGATTGCAGGCGCTGACTCCAAACGTAATGTGGAATCTTTTCCCTTCACAGGTGAAAGGCTCTTTAGAGGGGAATTGGACGCATGGATCTCCAAAGCTACTGCTGGAAAATACACATTTCTCCCTTCAGGGGCTCCGCCTGCTAGACGTACCTAACCGGGACCGTCTACTCAGTCCTTTCGGTCCTCCAGATTTCGATCTAGGGCTCGGGGTGCCTCCAATGCAGCTAGAGGCTCCAGAGGTAAGCCTAAGAAACCAGCCGTTGCCGGTTCTCAGGACCAGAGCACCAGTTCAGCTTCTGCTAAAACTTCAGCATGATGGTGCCCATCCACCCTAAGGGGATCTCGCGTTGGGAGCTTGATTACGTCACTACAGCTACATCTGGGATGGTTCCTGCCAAGATGCCTGGGTAAGGGACCTTATCTCTCAGGGTTACAAGCTGGAGTTCGACGGTGCTCCTCCCCAACGATTTTTCAAATCAGGCTTGCCAGCTTTGGAAAATATGCGTGTTATTCTACTACTGGCCATCCACAAGTTGGTCCAATCCCAGGTCATTGTTCCAGTACCCCTGCTACAACAAGGACAAGGTTACTACTCCAGTCTGTTTGTAGTGCCAAAGCCAGATGGGTCTGTGAGACCCATTTTGAATCTAAAGTCCTTGAATCCTTATCTGAAGGTTTTCAAATTCAAGATGGAATCTTTGAGAGCGGTGGTTGTTAGCCTGGAACATCAAGAATTCCTTGTGTCTTTGGATGTCAAGGACGCCTACCTGCATATCCCGATTTTGCCTCCTCATCAGGCCTAGCTACGGTTCGCCCTACTGAACGATCACTGCCAGTTTCAGGCATTGCCCTTCGACCTGTCTACAGCTCCGAGGGTGTTCATGAAGGTAATGACGGAAATGATGTTCCAGTTCAGAGTCCAGGGGGTCAACATTATCCCTTACCTGCACGATCTCCTGATAAAAGCAAGTTCCAGGGAGCTTCTATTACTTCTTTTTTGTATAATCTGTTTGTATTCGGGAAAATATGAAGATTACATCACATTTAGACAAAAGAGCTTCAAAACATATAATTAAGGTCAATTGCAATATAGCCATAAGGAGCAGGGTAGCGTACCACCCTAGACACTGGGGGTCGGTATAAGTACAGGCAATAGAAGGGTGTTCTATAGTGTCAATGTGGTACCCACTCGCTATCTGTCTATACAGTGAGTGTAATCGTGATAACATAGGTAACATAGTAGAAAAGTTATAGAAAAGAGCGAAGTATGAAATGAAGGAAAGGAAAGAAGAAAAACATAGTGTGACCAAGTCTGGGGGCCCTCTAACTGAGGGGGAGGTGTAATGCAGTCTCTTTAATCGATCAACTGCGGAGCTAAGTCATTTGGTGGCGCAAATGTAGTCTTTGGAGGACGTATATTCTATCCAAGGTAACCAAGTGGTCATGAACTCTAGGAGTTTATCTCTGGAAACCAGGTGGATGTTCGCCATATTCATATAATAATTAATTCTAGTGAACCATAGTTTCCTTGTGGGCGGAGATGGAGATCTCCATAGAGTGGGAATAACTGCCCGTGCTGCATTAGACAGGTGGCGGAGTAATGATGTTTTGTGCTGAGCCAGTGATATTGAAGAGTGGGAAAGTAACCAAAAGGCCAGGTCAGTAGGGATAGGGGTATGGAGTATGTCTTGAGAAATGGAGATGACATCAACCCAGAATGGTCTGAGTAGGGGACAGTTCCACCAGATGTGCATTAGGGAACCAGTGGCATTAAGACATCTCCAGCATCTGTCTGTCACTCCAGGATACATGAAGTGGAGGAGAGAGGGGTGTCTGTACCATCTCATTAAAAGTTTATATTGGGTTTCCCTAACTTGTATACATACTGAACTTTTATGGGATTTGAGGAATATCACCCGCCAGTCTTTGTCTGTTAGTTGAATCCGAGATCCCTCTCCCAGGCTAACTGGAAGGGTGGGGGCGTCTGAGCACCGGGGCTCTGTAATAATTTGTAAAGTGTGGAAACAGTGTGCTGGGGGGTGCATGTAGAGACGCACAACCTCTCAAACTGTGTTAGTTCCCGAGAGGCTTGGAGATATCTGTGTTTGGAGTGCAGAAAATGTCTAAGCTGTAGATATTTCCAGAAATCATGTTGTGGGATTTCCCATTTAGATCGCACTTCCGAAAACTGTCTAACTCCTGAGGAGGTCGCCAGCTGGCCTACCCTAAAGAGACCTTCAAGGGCCCAATCACGAAAGTGGGAGGGTGTTAAGCCGGGTAGAAAGTCGGGGTTGGCTAGCAAAGAGGTCAACGGGCCGAAATCGGAAGAGAGGAAGGGCCAGCGGCGCGCTTTTTTCCAGAAGGAAAGGGTCGTGGTGACAGTTGGGTGAGGGGAGGGAGGCTTGGGGAGGGAAGGGAGCCAAGGGAAAATCTCTGGGAATTGTTGCATGTAAAGCCCCTCCAGAGCCACCCACTGCTTTGTGTCCTGACTCCTCGTCCAATCCAGAACCCTATTAAGCAAAATTGCCCAATAATAGCCTCTGATATCAGGTAACTGGAAACCACCACATCGGGTGGAGCGAATCATAGTGGACCGGCTAATTCTAGGCCGTTTCCGAGACCAGATAAATTGTTGTATCAAGAGTTGGATGGACTTGAACCAGGAGTCTTGGATCCGTATGGGGAGAGCCTGAAGTTTGTAGAGTAGCTTAGGGAGAGTATTCATCTTCACAACATTCACCCTCCCCAGCCAAGAGAGTGGTTTGAGGTACCATCTGCTATAATCAGCCCTGAGTGTTCGGAGGAGGGGCACAAAATTCAATGTGAACAAACAGGACAGATCGCTCGGCAGTTGTATTCCCAAGTAGGATAGGTGGGAGGTATTCCAAGTAAAGGGGAAGGATTGTTTAAGTTTAGCCACTGTGTCGGGGGGGGTGGAGATGTTCAGGGCGCAGGATTTGGACATGTTGATCTTAAAGTTGGAAAGTGACCCGAAATGGGACAGCTCCTGCATGAGATGAGGGAGGGAGGAAACCGGGTGCGTTATTGTAGCAAATAAATCATCAGCAAACAGGGAAAGTTTGTGCTCTGTATCACCAACCTTCAGGCCAGTAATGCGATCATTGGCCCTAATAGCTCTATCAAAAGCTTCGATACAGAGGACAAAGAGTAAAGGGGATAGTGGGCAGCCCTGTCGTGTCCTGTTACTTATGGAAAAGGGGTCGGATAAGGATCCGTTGACTCGAACCCGAGCTGTGGGTGATCTATAAAGTCCCATAATTCTGCCAAGTGCTAGGGGGCCCAATCCGATGTGCCCCAGTACAGACCTCATAAAACCCCAACTGACTCTATGAAAAGCCTTTTCGGCATCGGTGGATAGCAGCACAGTGGGAGAGCTACCCTGGGATGCTATATGAATTAGGCTCAGTACCTTGGTGGTATTGTCCTTAGCCTCGCGGTTCGGGACAAAGCCCACCTGGTCGTTGTGAATTAGAGAAGGCAGGAATACATTCAGTCTGTTTGCCATTAGTTTTGCGAAAAGCTTGACATCGACATTTAGAAGAGATATGGGCCTATAACTGGAGCACATCGAGGGGTCTTTACCGGGTTTAGGTAGAACGGAAATGTGGGCTTCTAAGGACTGGTTTGAGAAATGGGTATCTGCGGAGATAGAATTAAAGGCCTGGAGGAGATAGGAGGAGAGGAGGTCTTTAAATTGTTTATAGTAGGTAAGCGTGAAGCCGTCCGGCCCTGGACTCTTGCCAGAGGGTGTCGAGGTCAGAGCGTTTTCCAGTTCTTGCTGGGTAAAAGGTAGTTCCAATGCTTCCCTATCTGAAGGTGATAGGACGGGGTAGGACACCTTTTCTAAATATGCCTTCGCCTGTAGAAAGTCGTAAGGGGAGGTGGTGCCATCCGGTCGGTTCTCCAGGTAAATATAAAAGGGAGTAATACTGTTTCAAGCATGCAGCTATTTCAGGGGTTTTGAAACGGAGAGCATCCCCAGGGTCTTTCACGTTATTAATAAACAAAGAGGAGCGTTGGGCCTTAAGAGCCTGGGCCAGGAGGCGACCAGGTTTATTACCCCACTGGTAGTATTTGGAGTTGCATTTACGGACTGAAAGCTGGATACTATCAGTAAGGGTTTTCTTTAGTTGAGCCCGCGTGTCAAGTAGTTCTAGGTAGTCAGTCTCTGATAGAGACGTTTTGTGCGAGGACTCAAGATGGTGGAGTCATTGCAATAGTTTGGTGATTAGTGCTGACCTCTGTTTCTTCATAAATGTTCCCAACTGTATAAGCTTACCCCTTATGGTGCATTTATGAGCTTCCCACAGGATAATCTTTGAGACATCGTCGGTATCATTCATGGAGAAGAATTCAGTCAAAGCCTTTTCTATTTCACCCCTGCAATATTGGTCCTGTAGCAATGACTCATTAAGACGCCAGGTCCATTGACCCGGGGTAGCCTGGGGGGTTGAAAGAGTCATATGTACTGGGGCATGGTCAGACCAGGTCATCGAGCCTATGGAGGAGTCTATTAGTAAAGGGAGATGTCTGTGACTAAGAAATAGATAATCGAGACGGGAGTAGGCTTTGTGTGGGGGTGAGTAAAAGGAGTAATCTCTTTCAGAGGGATGAAGAACCCCCCAGGAGTCAGCCAGCTGGAGGTCATGGAACAGTCGTCTAACCTGTCGGTATTGACGTTGGGAGGTCCGGGGGGCGTTAGAGGATGAGTCTAAGGATGGATCCATTATCCAATTCAGGTCACCCCCCAAAACAACAACCCCTGAAAGGAGTGGTTCCATTTGGGAAAGGGCGGAGCGGAAAAATGGGACCTGGTCCTTATTTGGGGCATAAAGTGCAACAAATGTGTATGGGCACATACATATTTTACAACGCACTATCAGGAGACGACCCGGGATCAGCTTGTGAACTGATATGTCTGAGAGCTGAAGGGTCCTAGAGAATAATATCGCTACACCTTTTGATTTAGAGTCTGGGTTATTATTATAAAAGGCCTGAGGGTAACGGTGGTTAGTCAAGGAGGGGTTCTTAGCTGAGATTTTAAAATGCGACTCTTGGACCAGCGCAACATCTACTCTATCAGCCCAAAGAGACCGTAAAAGGGAGGCTCTTTTCTCCGGCACGTTAAGGCCCTTCGCGTTGATCGATGTTACTTTAACTCTACCAGGGAATGTCATATGAGACATAGGTCATGATGGAAGGCGGTGGGCCCAGGGTGGTCAACGAGAGGAAAGAGGAAGGAATAGGAGGGAAAAAGAAAGGGACAGAGCATGAAGAAAAAACAACAATAGCAATAAAAAAACCCGCAATGGGGTAGCCGATCCATCTGAGGATTGGGAACCCAAGAGGCAAAACAGCCAGGAGCGGGTGTGGGGCGGATGAGGGAGCCACCGCCAAAGGCATATTGAAAATGGGAAAAAATAATGCAGTAATCATTATACATGCTTAGTTTTAACTAATTGTAAACTGTAAACCTCGTTAACATGAAGAAATCTTCGAGTGGTAGGATGTAAGAAATCTCATAGTCAGGAAACAGGAGTTAACAATCAACGGCCCAATACATAATGGGGGGGCATAGCCCCAGTGACAGCGAGATATTGGATGAAGGTTCATCAGTGGTGAGAAATGGTGTCACGCTGTAACCTAGAAAGATAGGTTAGGGAGAACAGGGACAAACAAAAGATCTCAGGTTATCAATCCGGTGGCATTTGAGTCTTTGTCAGAGGGGGATTCATTGGAGCCCTTCCTCCCGGCCCTCCGCACCTCCCGCCAGGGGGTTCCTGTACTCAGGAGTTGGAGAGGTGGCAACGTTGGAGTGGGGAAGTCCCAGTCGCGTAAGTCAAGTTTCGGTATGCCAAGAACTTTACAGAACACAGGGAGATCCGAGTAGGAGTTGAGGGTGTGGGTTTTCCCCGATGAGGAGACTTGGAGGTTGAAGGGAAAGCCCCAACGGTATTTCAATTGGCGTTTACGGAGCTCGTCCGTTAGGGGCTTGAGGGCCTTCCGTTGTTGGAGGGTGTGCCAGGACAAGTCTCTTGGTAAATATGAAGCAGTGAGCCGTTGAAATCGTACCTTGCGCATGATGTCATACTTCTGGGTGAAATAATGCAATCTGCAGATGACATCGCGTGGTCTGTCTGCGGAGAGACCTCTTGGTTTCAGGGCACGATGGGCCCTGTCAAAGGTGATAGTATCGTTGGGGTCGTTACCTAATATTTCGTTGAAGATTTTCGTGAGAACGTCAATCAGGCCTGTTTGAGGGACGTCTTCCGGCAATCCCCGCACACGGATGTTGTTTCTCCTCCCTCTGTTGTCCAAATCCGTTAACCGTGTTTGGAGGGAGCGAATTTCTGCCGACTGGGCTTCAATGACATTCGTCAATGACTTCAGAAATGTGTCGGAGGAGACCTGGTAATCTTCCACGCTCGTCACCCGATCAGAGATGTGAGAGATGTCTTGTCTCATGGTGGCCAGTTCACGTCTCACTGTGACCTGCAGATCCTGTTTAGTGGGTAGGTTTTTCATGTAAGTTAAGATGTCTTGTAGATCCCTACCCCCTAGGAGGCAGGCTTGTGGTGCGTCCACGCTTGGAGAGGGTGGGTGGGAGGCATGCGGGGAGAGGGGGGGGTTTGTAGCAGAAGGGTTTTCTGTTAAAGCGGGCGAGGCGGATTGTAAAAATGATCTCATAGCGGACTGCGACATGTTCCCCCGCGGAGTTGATGTACCGGACTTCTGAGAAGATTTCTTGTTCCTGGGCATCACTCAATCAGCATCGAGAAGTTTAGATTCCTTAAGGTCAAGGTAACAAGGTGAAAGAAGGTTGCATAGCTCACATGAGGATGCCTTCAGCGGTGTAGCTCCCTATGGGTTGGCATCAGCAAATCATTGCAGCATCAGTGGCAACGGTAGTCCGGCATAGCGCAAAGCTATAGCACTTGGTCGCTGGGTTATCTCAGAGGGGTAGAAAGGCATTCCAATAAGATATGATATGATATGATATGAGGGAGGACTGCAGGAAAGCCAGGGCGCCGCGGTCTGGAGCGCAGCGCACTCACAGCCCCCCAGCCTCAGGAAGTATGGCCAGTCCCCGTCCCGTCTCGTCAGTAAGTCGCTGCTGGTGATCAGACACTGGGTGTCGCGGCTGCAGGGGAAAGGGTATCAGCTTCGGGTGCTGCGGGCCGCTAGCAGGTGTTCCGGGCCGCTCGTCTGGGGCCTCAGGGAAAGCTGCGACAAGATGGTGGCCGCCCTCCTCGCGGGACCTCGTTACTCGGGATTCCGGGGGCCAGCTTCCCAGGCCGCTGGGTGTGTATGTGTAAGGGGGCTGCCTGACGGTGGCGAGTGCTTCACCTACCCTGCGCAGGGTTCCGGAAGCCTCTACAGTCGGATCTGGGTGCCGGCGCGGCTCTTGGAGTCCAGGTAAGGCTCCGTGGTCACTCTAGGCCCGGCTTCAGTCTGGGGAGAGGGCCGCAACCCGCGGGAGCGCTTAGGAGTACTCCCCGATTCCGCGGCACCTCCCCAGGGTATTAAAGCCAGTTGATCAGCAGTGGGGTTGATAAAAGGTGGTGGATGGGTGACCCCAAGTGTCCCGCAAGGGGCTGTTTGCAGAGCGCTGTCCGGGCGCGTTGTTGGTGGAGCAGCGTGGGGAGGGAAGATGGCCGCCAGCGTCTGCCACTCACCGTCAGTGGAGGATCGTAGTGCTGCGTCTGCCACTTCCAGTCGCCAGACAAGGTGATGGGCAGCGCGGAGGGACAAGGCGGCAGGCTCCAGCAGGTGCTCTGGCGGGAGCGAGGGATGACGTCCGGCGCCCGTGTGCAGCTCCGTCTCCGGTCCCGGAGCGGCTCCAAAATCGAGGTCTCGGCTTCACATGCGGGGGAGGGCCGCAATCCCCAGAGACAGCCGGAGCTGCCTCCCAACTCCGCAGCATGCTCCCCCTGGGTCAGGAACGCTAGGTGAGAGGCAGAGGTGTAAAAGTGTGGGGAACAGGGCACAGATGTGAGATATATCGGGCTATCTGCAAGCTTGCAGGCTGGAGCCCATGTAAAATGCAGCTTCTCCCTAAGCCAGCCAAGCCACGCCCCCAGCTTCTATTACTTCATATCGACCGCACTATCCAACTTCTGTCTCACCACGGGTGGATCCTCAATCTACAGAAGTCTCAACTGGAACCGTGTCAACGGCTCCTGTTTCTGGGTATGATACTGGATACTGTGGCTCAAAGAGTGTTTCTCCCAGAGGACAAGGTGAGAACACTTCAAGAGATGGTTTGCATGGTTCTTCGTCCTGCTAGAGTTTCTATTCATCTTTGCATAAAATTGTTGGGAAAAATGGTGACCTCATACGAGGCGATACAGTTCGGCAGGTTCCATGTCAGACCCTTCCAATTGGACATCCTGAACAAGTGGCCCAGTTCACATCTTCAGATGCACCGAATTATTCAACTGTCACCCCAGGCCAGGATTTCACTCCTGTTATGGTTGCAGTCTTCCAACCTACTGGAAGGTCGACGTTTCGGGATTCAGGATTGGACCCTCCTCACGACGGATGCGAGTCTACGAGGATGGGGAGCTGTCACCCAGGGGGCGCCGTTCCAGGGCAGGTGGTCTGCCCAAGAGGTCCTACTCCGATCGACATTCTGGAACTTCGGGCGATATACAATTCTCTGCTTCATGCCTCCCATCTGCTCAGGGATCGGACGATCCATGTTCAGTAGGACAACGCCACGGCAGTGGCGTACATTAATCAACAAGGAGGGACAAAAAGCAAGGCCTGCATGCGCGAAGTGTAAAAAATACTTCTCTAGGTGGAAAGAAATGCAAGAGCACTGTCCGCAATCTTCATTCCGGGAGTGGACAACTGACAACTTCCTGAGTTGCCACGACCTCCACATGGGGGAGTAGGGATTACACCCTCAGGTGTTTCAACAGATTGTCAACAGGTGGGGATACCCGCAGATCGACATGATGGCATCTAGCCTCAACAAGAAGCTTCGCTGCTACTGCTCATGATCCAGGGACCCTCAGACGAGTGCAGTGGATGCACTGACGTCACCTTGGCCTTACCAGCTGGTCTACCTATTTCCTCCGATCCCAATCCCGTTGATCCCACGGTGCTCCAACGGATCAGACATCACAGAGTCCAAGCAATCCTGATAGCCCCGGATTGGCCCCGAAGGGCGTGGTACGCAACTCCTCTGGACATGTCCATAGAAGACCCTTGGCCTCTTCCGCTAAGAAAAGATCTTCTTCAGCAGGGACCGTTCATCTACCCGGACTTACAGCGACTGCATCGAAGTTGAGTGGAATATCCTAGCTCACAAAGGGTTTTCCAAAAAGGTCATTGCCACTATGGTGCAAGCCAGAAAACCTGTGACGTCAAAACATTATCATCATATCTGGAGGAGATACGTATCTTGGTGTGAGGAACGCACGTATCCGCCTGCGGAGTTTCACTTGGGACGTTTCCTGCAGTCTGGTGTGGATAAAGGTTTACGTCTGGGTTCCGTTAAGATCCAGATTTCAGCTCTTTCAATTTTCTTTCAGAAGAAATTGGCTGTGTTGCCAGAAGTTCAGATCTTCTTACAAGGGGTGCTCCACATACAACCTCCCTTTGTGCTGCCTACGGCACCCTGGGCTTTGGATGTAGTGTTGCAATTTCTACAGTCCTCCTGGTTTAAACCTCTGATGACAGTAAAAGAAAACTACCTCACATGGAAGACAGTGATGTTGTTGGCCCTGGCTTCTGCTAGACGCATCTCAGAATTGGGGTCCTTATTGTGTAAAAGTCCCTATTTGATCTTTTACGAGGACAGAGCGGAGCTCCGAACTAGACAGCAGTTCCTGCCGAAGGTTGTCTCCGCTTTCTATCTGAATCAACCTATTGTGGTTCCGTCTTGTTCTGACGCTTCGGCTCCTCTGGAGTCTTTGGATGTGGTGCGCGCTTTGAAGATCTATGTCAGTCGCACAGCTCGGGTCAGAAAGATTGATTCCTTGTTCGTGCTCTATGATGTGCAGAAGAAGGGTTTTCTTGCTTCAAAGAAGTCCATTGCTCGTTGGATTAGGCTTACTATCCAACAGGCCTATGTGTCTGCAGCCTTACCTGGTCCTAAGTCTCTGAAGGCCCACTCTACAAGATCAGTGGGGTCTTCCTGGGCAGCTGCCTGTGGAGTCTCGGCCTTGCAACTATGTTGAGCTGCTACCTGGTCGGGGAAGAACACTTTTGTGAAATTCTACAAATTTGATACCCTGGCCAAAGAGGATACCCAGTTTGGGCAAGCGGTGTTGCCGTTCTGGAAGCTTTGGGACATCCCCATCGTACTAATTTTGTCCCCAATATCCCTTATGGATGCTAGAGAAAATAGGATTTTAAATACCTACCGGTAAATCCTTTTCTCGTAGTCCATAAGGGATATTGGGCGACCGCCTCTGTGCGGTTACTTTCTGCATGATCTCTGTTCTGTGTTACCTGTTCAGCTGTTGCTGTTACTGTAGCCAGATGTTGCTGGCCTGGTTATGTTTTGGTGTGCTGGTGTATAATTCTCACCACCATTATTGTTATGTTCCCTCTCTCAAGTACTGTATGTCATTCTCCTTCAGGCATTGTTTTACCTATAACTGACCTGTAGGATGAGGCATAGAGGGGAGGAGCCAGCACACCCAGTTGAAGAAATTTAAAGTGCACTGGTTCCTTTGGACCCGTCTATACCACATCATACTAATTCTGTCCCCAATATCCCTTATGGACTATGAGAAAAGGGTTTACCGGTAGGTATTTAAAATCCTATTTTCTCTAACATCCATAAGGGATACTGGGGACCACTTAGTACGATGGGGTATAGCTGGGATCCAAAGGAGCCGGTGCACTTTAAATTTCTTCAACGGGGTGTGCTGGCTCTTCCCCTCTATGCCCTCCCTCACAGCTCAGTTTAGAGAAATGTGACCTCAGGAGAGGATGCACACTCTGGAGCTCCAGAGAGCATTTTTCTTCAGTTTAATTTCTGTTTGTTATTTTCAGGTAAACTGTCGGGCAACAGCTTACCTGCACCAAGGGACACTTGGGGGTGGGGGGGTGGTGAGTGACAACCGGGGACCCCAGTTGCGGGAAGCCCCCGGTTCATTGTGCAGCGTGACCGCAGGGTGGGCATACGGACTCCCCTAGGGGTGATCCCATAGTCCCCCCGCGCAGTTTGGCCAACGATAGTGGAATGGGGTACATGTACTTTCATTTTTACACTATATGGGGACTTTGCCAGTATAAATAACAGTTAAGCTCCGACCCCATTGCAGGGGGCGGAGCTTCATCAGAGCAGGACCAGCGGCTTCCTGGCGCCATTTCCTGCACACACAGCGCTGCTGCAGGCTGCCACCTCCTCCACAGGATACTACACTGCCAGACACTGGTACAGTGGTGTAGTTAAGGGGGAGAGCCAGCTCTGGGACCCTTATATTAGGCTCCTCGCGCACTGTACACCAAATTGCCTTATACTAGCACTGCAATTGTTAATTTCGGGCTGTGTGCTGGTTCCTCATCTCTGTGTATCTCCACACATACTAGTTTGGGCAGGCTTACTTGTACCCTGTGTCCCAGTGTGTGTGTGTGTGTGTGTAAATGTCCTCTGTCAGCATGGTGAAAAAGGTTGGTTGTGCTGTGTGTGTCACACCAGATTTTCCCACTCTCCTGCAGATTCTATCATGTGTGAACAATACAGTCAGCCCTCACAAACTAGTGGGTCTTCTGGGGGTGAAATGCCAGAGCCTTCTTGGCTCAGTTCCATTAACTATGATGCAGTGGCAAACGCAGGATTTGCATGGGGGGGTTTCCAGAACTGGGTGGAGCCAATCACGGGGGTGGGGACTGAGGTGACCCAGTATATGCTGGGTCCGTAAAACTAGTGTGTCTGTGTATATATATATATATATATATATATATATATATATATATAGAAAAGACAAATTATCGGCACTCCAGGCATTCAAAGAAAAGGCTGACACGTAGTATACTGGTCAACGTTTCAAAGGCTGTGACCTCTTTTATCAAGACATACCACATATAGTACAAAATAACATTTAAATAGACTCACCGAACCGTGTGAAGACTCCCGCCGCGCCGTCCTGCTCCAAGCCGATGACGTCATCTGCGCGACACTGCGCCGAGAGCCCGACTCGGCTGGATAGGCGGGGCTGGTGTCCAAGGAAACCGTTACCTAGTAACACATACACACTCAAAAATAAGCTAAAGCCCTAATTGTATACTGACCATGAGATAGAAAAAACACAAAAACAACAGTACTCAATTTAACATGCACAGAAGTTAATGCAGAGTCTGAGGCTGATGCAGTATGATAAAATGATTATAACAAAAACCTGTATTAATCAGAAGAAACCAAAAGCATATGTTAGACCAGTGGTTCTCAAACTCGATCCTCAGGACCCCACACAGTGCATGTTTTGCAGGTAACCCAGCAAGTGCACAGGTGTATTAATTACTCACTGACATATTTTAAAAGGTCCACAGGTGGAGCTAATTATTTCACTTGTGATTCTGTGAGGAGACCTGCAAAACATGCACTGTGTGGGGTCCTGAGGACCGAGTTTGAGAACCTGTGTGTTAGACATTACAGCCGGAAATCTGCAAAAAAGACCTGCAACACCGTAACTGTACACTAAATGACTATTGCTATTATTAAACCAGTGGGATACCTATCTACTTTAAATAAACTGTCTGTAAAATCTACTAATAGTACATTATAAATAGGCTGTATGCTATTAAGTATGAGCGGGAGAAGAGAAAACTCACAGTGATATATGTCCCTTAAAGAACACAAAACTTAAATACTAATATATTATCACAGGAAACAGTTCAGGCTGTGGGTTTCATTGAGGCCAAAAGGTTGGACAGTCTGTAATATATGTATCCACTTTGCTTCTTTCTTGAGAAGGGCCTTCCCTCTGTCTCCACCCCGGATCTGTGGTTTAATCCAATCTATTATTTTGTATCGGATAGAAGCCAGACTGTGCTGGAACTCTTTAAAGTGCCTGGCCACAGGTTGGTCTGAGCCTTTTCCCTCCAATGCAGCACGAATGCTGGAGCGGTGTAGGGCTATACGTTCTTTGAATTGCCTAATGCTTTTCCCTACATATAAAAGGCCACATGGGCATTTGATGTAATAGACAATAAAAGATGTGGTACAGGTCACCGGGTACTTTATGTAAAAAGTCCTACCAGATCGGGGATGTTGAAATTTGTTGCCTTGTTCCAAACAGCTGCAGGTGGTGCACCCTATGCAACGATAGTTACCTGGTTTGCGAGTTAAGAAATGAGTGGGTTTAGGGATGGTGAATGTGGAAATATCATTATGGACTACAATGTCCTTAATATTTCTCCCTCGTTTGTAAGAAGCTAAAATAGTACTGTCCTTTAATGCCGTGAGTTCTTTGTCCCTAGTGATAATAGGCCAGATGCGTCTGGCATGTTTATTGATGGCTTTACTGGCTGTATGAAAGTCTTGTGTCCAAATAATGCTGTCCCTATTCATTTTTTTGGGAACCAGCTGGAGTGCATCTGCCTGTGAGAGGGCTGATGCCCTGTTTCTAGCCTCTATAAGCACTTTGGATTTGTACCCTCTTTGTAAGAACTTGTAGAACATCTTGTCCAGATGGAATTCGGCATCCTTCCAATCACTGCAGATTCTGATAATTCTAAGGAATTGGGAATAGGGGAGACCCCATTTGGAGGCTTCCGTATGGTGACTGTTTGCTTCCAACAACGTATTACGGTCCGTCGGTTTATAGTACATGGAAGTACTTATGTTGCCCTGATCATCAATTGAGATGAGCACATCCAGAAAATGGATAGTGTCCTTGTTGCATTCAAATGTGAATTTGATGGCAGGATCTTGTTGGTTGATTACCTCCATAGACTTGTGAAATGAATCTTCATCACCATGCCACAGGATCAGAATATCATCTATGTAGCGGGTAAAAAGCTTGATCCGATGACTGATTTCCTGGTCGTCAAAAAACAATTGTTGTTCTACACTGCTCATAAACGTATTAGCGAAGCTGGGCGCGACGCAAGAACCCATTGCGCACCCAGTGCACTGACGGTAAAATTTACTGTCAAAAAGAAAATAATTTCTTGATAGAGTCAGTTCTAGCAACGTGATGAAAAAATCTATGTTGGGACCATCATACTCGGATTGCGAACGTAAGAATGATTCAGTAGCTGCTAGTCCGCGATCATGTGGAATACTGGTGTACAAGTTCACCACATCCACTGTACACAGAAGGTATTGATCTGGCAATGGAGAAATGTCCTTGAGCATATGAATCAGAGAGGTCGTGTCCTTGAGAAACCTTGGATGTTGCTGAATAAGGGGCTGCAAGTAAAAATCCAAATACTGAGAGACAGTGTAATAAAGTGAATCCCGCGCCGCGATGAAAGGACGACCTGGGGGAAAAAATTGGTTTTTATGTAATTTGGGGATCGTGTAGAATACAGGAACTGTTGGCCACTCCTGTGTCAGTGCCATAGCAGTATTTTTAGTAATAAAGTTATTTTCTTGGGCTTGCTGTAAAATAAGATCTATTTCTCGCTTGTATTGATGGGTAGGATCTTGAGCCAACAATTCGTAAGTATCTGAATTGTGCAGTTGTCTGTAGGCTTCTTCTTTGTATGCACTCAGATCTTGAACCACCACTCCTCCTCCTTTGTCTGCCGGACGGATTATAATATCTTGGTAACCTCCAAGATTTTTTAACGCCATCAATTCAGATATTGACATGTTTTAATTTGGTCGTGGGCGGATGGCAGCTAATGTCTTCTATGAAGGAGTCCATACAGGCAGTGAAACTCTTAATGCTTTTGTTAGTAGAATAGGGATCAAACACTGATTTTTTGTATACTGGTACAGACTTATCTTGAGGGGGTGCGTCTTTAAAAAATTCCCTCAATTTCAATCGCCTATTAAATTTAAAGAGATCCACTTTGTCTGTAAACGGGTCCGGAGAGTGTGTGGGGACAAATGAAAGACCTTTATTGAGTACTCGAATTTCGTCTTCGGTGAGAACACGCTGAGATAAATTGAAAACTACGTTTTCTTGGTGGCTTTCTTGGCGTGCTTGCCTTGCGTTTTGCCCTGATCGTCTGGTTCTTGGTCTTTCGCGTTGTCGTTTTTTGACCGTGTTGCTATTCCTGTTGGGGGCTTTTTTGATGCTGCAGCTGAAGAGGTACTCGCTACTTCAGTGTCTGTTGAAGATTCTCCCGGAGCTGAATTATCAGTTTCAAGGGGAAACTTCTTGGCTCTCCTTCTGAATCTCGGCGCCTTCGGATAGGCTGGAGATCTGTTGTACGCCCAACTGTATACTTGATTTTGTTCGTAATCGCGAATGACCGTGGAAAGTTTATTTTTCTTAAAATTAATAAGATCAGTACGATACTTCGTAAATTGTTCGGTCAGTTTAATCTGCCAATCTGGAGTGGCTTCTGCCTGTAATTTGGGCAGATGTATCTGTTCAAACGTAGAAATTTTATCTTTCACAGCGTTTAGTTCTCTCCTAGATTCTTCTATGACAAGGAGAATTAGATCAAGTGAGCATTTGTTCAGGACAGCTGCCCACTTTCTGCAAAAATCTTGATTATGGCGACCGATGGTGGGAATGTTCCGGATTCTGAATCCGCGGGGAATCCGCTTGTCCCGGCAATAGTCTGAAAGCGACACTCCGTGCAGAAAAAAGTCAATCTCTTTCTTTTTTAATCGGAGTAGTTGAGCAATCAATTGTTCAAATGATTCTGTACTTGCAGTGTCCGCAATTCTCTCTGTAAAAAGAATCGCTTCTGCTTCTGTGTCAGTTAATGAGAGTTGCTCACCTATAGGTAAGGTAAAATTGCTGAAGCCTGGGACTTCCTCAATAGTGGTCATGACAATGGAGGGTCAAGCAATATGTGCACAAGAAAAAATCCCCTCACCAGTTGATGTCATATAAAAAAGAATTAATGGCTGAGGTGCCTTGTCTAGAGAAAACCACAACTGATTTCCCTAATACAATCCAGAACAAACGACCGGCACTCTCTTATCAGATGTAACAGCTTGGCCGGGTGCCATACAGACACTGGAAGGTGTAATGCAGAAAAGACAAATTGTCGGCACTCCAGGCATTCAAAGAAAAGGCTGACACGTAGTATACAAAAATTTTTGAGTGTGTATGTGTTACTAGGTAACGGTTTCCTTGGACACCAGCCCCGCCTATCCAGCCGAGTCGGGCTCTCGGCGCAGTGTCGCGCAGATGACGTCATCGGCTTGGAGCAGGACGGCGCGGCGGGAGTCTTCACACGGTTCGGTGAGTCTATTTAAATGTTATTTTGTACTATATGTGGTATGTCTTGATAAAAGAGGTCACAGCCTTTGAAACGTTGACCAGTATACTACGTGTCAGCCTTTTCTTTGAATGCCTGGAGTGCCGACAATTTGTCTTTTCTGCATTACACCTTCCAGTGTCTGTATGGCACCCGGCCAAGCTGTTACATCTGATAAGAGAGTGCCGGTCGTTTGTTCTGGATTGTATTAGGGAAATCAGTTGTGGTTTTCTCTAGACAAGGCACCTCAGCCATTAATTCTTTTTTATATGACATCAACTGGTGAGGGGATTTTTTCTTGTGCACATATTGCTTGACCCTCCATTGTCATGACTACTATTGAGGAAGTCCCAGGCTTCAGCAATTTTACCTTACCTATAGGTGAGCAACTCTCATTAACTGACACAGAAGCAGAAGCGATTCTTTTTACAGAGAGAATTGCGGACACTGCAAGTACAGAATCATTTGAACAATTGATTGCTCAACTACTCCGATTAAAAAAGAAAGAGATTGACTTTTTTCTGCACGGAGTGTCGCTTTCAGACTATTACCGGGACAAGCGGATTCCCCGCGGATTCAGAATCCGGAACATTCCCACCATCGGTCGCCATAATCAAGATTTTTGCAGAAAGTGGGCAGCTGTCCTGAACAAATGCTCACTTGATCTAATTCTCCTTGTCATAGAAGAATCTAGGAGAGAACTAAACGCTGTGAAAGATAAAATTTCTACGTTTGAACAGATACATCTGCCCAAATTACAGGCAGAAGCCACTCCAGATTGGCAGATTAAACTGACCGAACAATTTACGAAGTATCGTACTGATCTTATTAATTTTAAGAAAAATAAACTTTCCACGGTCATTCGCGATTACGAACAAAATCAAGTATACAGTTGGGCGTACAACAGATCTCCAGCCTATCCGAAGGCGCCGAGATTCAGAAGGAGAGCCAAGAAGTTTCCCCTTGAAACTGATAATTCAGCTCCGGGAGAATCTTCAACAGACACTGAAGTAGCGAGTACCTCTTCAGCTGCAGCATCAAAAAAGCCCCCAACAGGAATAGCAACACGGTCAAAAAACGACAACGCGAAAGACCAAGAACCAGACGATCAGGGCAAAACGCAAGGCAAGCGCGCCAAGAAAGCCACCAAGAAAACGTAGTTTTCAATTTATCTCAGCGTGTTCTGACCGAAGACGAAATTCGAGTACTCAATAAAGGTCTTTCATTTGTCCCCACACACTCTCCGGACCCGTTTACAGACAAAGTGGATCTCTTTAAATTTAATAGGCGATTGAAATTGAGGGAATTTTTTAAAGACGCACCCCCTCAAGATAAGTCTGTACCAGTATACAAAAAATCAGTGTTTGATCCCTATTCTACTAACAAAAGCATTAAGAGTTTCACTGCCTGTATGGACTCCTTCATAGAAGACATTAGCTGCCATCCGCCCACAACCAAATTAAACATGTCTAAATCTGAATTGATGGCGTTAAAAAATCTTGGAGGTTACCAAGATATTATAATCCGTCCGGCAGACAAAGGAGGAGGAGTGATGGTTCAAGATCTGAGTGCATACAACGAAGAAGCCTACAGACAACTGCACAATTCAGATATTTACGAATTGTTGGCTCAAGATCCTACCCATCAATACAAGCGAGAAATAGATCTTATTTTACAGCAAGCCCAAGAAAATAACTTTATTACTAAAAATACTGCTATGGCACTGACACAGGAGTGGCCAACAGTTCCTGTATTCTACACGATCCCCAAATTACATAAAAACCAATTTTTTCCCCCAGGTCGTCCTATCATCGCGCTGCGGGATTCACTTTATTACACTGTCTCTCAGTATTTGGATTTTTACTTGCAGCCCCTTATTCAGCAACATCCAAGGTTTCTCAAGGACACGACCTCTCTGATTTATATGCTCAAGGACATTTCTCCATTGCCAGATCAATACCTTCTGTGTACAGTGGATGTGGTGAACTTGTACACCAGTATTCCACATGATCGCGGACTAGCAGCTACTGAATCATTCTTACGTTCGCAATCCGAGTATGATGGTCCCAACATAGATTTTTTCATCACGTTGCTAGAACTGACTCTATCAAGAAATTATTTTCTTTTTGACAGTAAATTTTACCGTCAGCGCACTGGGTTCTTGCGTCGCGCCCAGCTTCGCTAATACGTTTATGAGCAGTGTAGAACAACAATTGTTTTTTGACGACCAGGAAATCAGTCATCGGATCAAGCTTTTTACCCGCTACATAGATGATATTCTGATCCTGTGGCATGGTGATGAAGATTCATTTCACAAGTCTATGGAGGTAATCAACCAACAAGATCCTGCCATCAAATTCACATTTGAATGCAACAAGGACACTATCCATTTTCTGGATGTGCTCATCTCAATTGATGATCAGGGCAACATAAGTACTTCCATGTACTATTAACCGACGGACCGTAATACGTTGTTGGAAGCAAACAGTCACCATCCGGAAGCCTCCAAATGGGGTCTCCCCTATTCCCAATTCCTTAGAATTATCAGAATCTGCAGTGATCGGAAGGATGCCGAATTCCATCTGGACAAGATGTTCTACAAGTTCTTACAAAGAGGGTACAAATCCAAAGTGCTTATAGAGGCTAGAAACAGGGCATCAGCCCTCTCACAGGCAGATGCACTCCAGCTGGTCCCCAAAAAAATGAATAGGGACAGCATTATTTGGACACAAGACTTTCATACAGCCAGTAAAGCCATCAATAAACATGCCAGACGCATCTGGCCTATTATCACTAGGGACAAAGAACTCACGGCATTAAAGGACAGTACTATTTTAGCTTATTACAAACTAGGGAGAAATATTAAGGACATTGTAGTCCATAATGATATTTCCACATTCACCATCCCTAAACCCACTAATTTCTTATCTCGCAAACCAGGTAACTATCGTTGCATAGGGTGCACCACCTGCAGCTGTTTGGAACAAGGCAACAAATTTCAACATCCCCGATCTGGTAGGACTTTTTACATAAAGTACCCGGTGACCTGTACCACATCTTTTATTGTCTATTACATCAAATGCCCATGTGGCCTTTTATATGTAGGGAAAAGCATTAGGCAATTCAAAGAACGTATAGCCCTACACCGCTCCAGCATTCGTGCTGCATTGGAGGGAAAAGGCTCAGACCAACCTGTGGCCAGGCACTTTAAAGAGTTCCAGCACAGTCTGGCTTCTATCCGATACAAAATAATAGATTGGATTAAACCACAGATCCGGGGTGGAGACAGAGGGAAGGCCCTTCTCAAGAAAGAAGCAAAGTGGATACATATATTACAGACTGTCCAACCTTTTGGCCTCAATGAAACCCACAGCCTGAACTGTTTCCTGTGATAATATATTAGTATTTAAGTTTTGTGTTCTTTAAGGGACATATATCACTGTGAGTTTTCTCTTCTCCCGCTCATACTTAATAGCATACAGCCTATTTATAATGTACTATTAGTAGATTTTACAGACAGTTTATTTAAAGTAGATAGGTATCCCACTGGTTTAATAATAGCAATAGTCATTTAGTGTACAGTTACGGTGTTGCAGGTCTTTTTTGCAGATTTCCGGCTGTAATGTCTACCATATGCTTTTGGTTTCTTCTGATTAATACAGGTTTTTGTTATAATCATTTTATCATACTGCATCAGCCTCAGACTCTGCATTAACTTCTGTGCATGTTAAATTGAGTACTGTTGTTTTTGTGTTTTTTCTATCTCATGGTCAGTATACAATTAGGGCTTTAGCTTATTTTTGAGTGTGTATGTGTTACTAGGTAACGGTTTCCTTGGACACCAGCCCCGCCTATCCAGCCGAGTCGGGCTCTCGGCGCAGTGTCGCGCAGATGACGTCATCGGCTTGGAGCAGGACGGCGCGGCGGGAGTCTTCACACGGTTCGGTGAGTCTATTTAAATGTTATTTTGTACTATATGTAGTATGTCTTGATAAAAGAGGTCACAGCCTTTGAAACGTTGACCAGTATACTACGTGTCAGCCTTTTCTTTGAATGCCTGGAGTGCCGACAATTTGTCTTTTCTGCATTACACCTTCCAGTGTCTGTATGGCACCCGGCCAAGCTGTTACATCTGATAAGAGAGTGCCGGTCGTTTGTTCTTGATTATATATATATATATATATATATATATATATCCCATGTAAAGAAGGCGGCACTCAGACACTTGAAGGTGCAAAAGAATATTTAGTAAACAAGCTGCAGAGTTACATCAACGTTTCGGGGCGCACAGCCCCTTAATCAGGATGATGAAGGGGCTGCGCGCCCCAAAACGTTGATGTAACTCTGCAGCTTGTTTACTAAATATTCTTTTGCACCTTCAAGTCTCTGAGTGCCGCCTTCTTTACATGGGATAGTGATGGAGGTGGAAACCTCATAGGATGGCACCTGAACCAGAAAGCCCACGGAGGCCTTCCGAGTGCCGGCTACTACAAGGGTATCTCTATCTATCTATCTATCTATCTATCTATCTATCTATCTATCTATCTATCTATCTATCTATAATACATATCTACACATATATATACCGTGTGTATATATATATATATATATATATATATACACACACAAACACACACACACACACACACACACACACACACACACACACATTCATAAACACATATACATAGCATATTAAACATGCATACATATTATAAGGGCACGGTCGTGCCCTTATATTAAGGCTGAATCGAACAAACGGAATTCTCCCATAGGGAACTTTTGAGATGGGGGCATGGTGTTTGAGGGGCTACACCTCAAAAGTGATTGGACGTATTGAGCCGAAATTTGGCATGGGCGCGTAGAATCGTCACCCGGTGCTGCATGCCAAATTTCAGGGCAAAATAATAAAAAATGAGGAATTGGGAGTAACCTAAAGTTCCAACTGTCAGTTTTTTTCTGTGACTTCCTTTGTGGCTTTTTGACATCGTTTTCCTATAGAGTGAATTAGAATTTTTTTGGGAAGGCATAACTCAGGATAGGGGACGAATTAAGACTTGGGGTTTGTTTTATTAGATAGATCTTGTCCCAGTGTAGTGCCTTTTGGGGTTGTGGTTTCTCAGAAAGTTACAGATTTTTTTTAATTAAGTAAAATATGCCCCATTATAAAGATAGGGCTTTTCAATTTGTTGCGGCTGCGCAGTGGCCGCCAGCAGGGGGTTTACAGAGAGTAGCTTCACTAAGTTGGGTGTAGGAAGATGGATGACGCTGTACATCTGTCTCTGTCATTGGTGGCATAATGTTGTAAGGCTCTAGTAGCCTCACGCGCTATGCAATGGCAGTTGGGCACGAGGAGAGAGCGGGAAGCAGTCTCGTGCATGAAGAGGAGAGCTGCAGGCGGCGGCAGGACGAGAAGGAGCTGCAGGCGGTGGGAGGACGAGAAGGAGCTGCAGGCGGTGGGAGGACAGCCCTGGGTGTGAGCCGTGAGCACAGTGGGTCTCAAGGAGAGTGTACAGCGACTTGAGGAGACCTAAGGAAACTCCTCCCCTAACCCGAAGTGGGAGCGTCTACGAGCCGCGACTACGGAGGAAGCCGGGTCCCCTTACTGGAGCGTCAGTGGGAGGAGATCGCCGGAGCCGCGACAACGAAGGAAGCCGGGTACCCTTACTGGAGCGTCAGCGGGAGGAGATCGCCGGAGCCGCGACAACGGAGGAAGCCGGGTCCTCTTGCCTGAGCTTCGGCGGTAGCAGTGAGTATATGACTTCCGCCATATCTTCTCCCCCCATCCCATCTAACCTTCCCACCGTAGCATAGTAGAAGGAACCCTCCACACCCCCAATCAACGGGTGTCGCTCAGATCCCAGCAATACTTCCAAGGGGGATTGAATGGACACCGGGGAGAGCCAGAGGGGGTCCACTGGGGGGGGGGGGGGGGGGATTTGGGGGGAGAAAAAGCCATATAGTGCTGACTGTAGCTGAGCTGGAGGGAAGCGGGATAAATGTACATTTATTACCAAAGAAGCTCCTCACAGGTCAGTGCATACTTCATAACTGCTGGGGTCAATCTACTGTGTGTCCGGCCACCCCCCTCCCCCTGCCGTGTGTCCAGCCACCCCCCCTCCCCTGCTGTGTGTCCGGCCTACCCCCTCCTCCCTGCTGTGTGTCCAGCCCCCCCCCCCTCCCTGCTGTGTGTCCGGTCCCCCCCCCCCTCCCTGCTGTGTGTCCGGTCACCCCCCCCCTCCCTGCTGTGTGTCCGGTCACCCCCCCCCCTCCCTGCTGTGTGTCCGTCACCCACCCCCCTCCCTGCTGTGTGTCTGGTCACCCCCCCCATCCCTGCTGTGTGTCCGGTCACCCCCCCCCTCCCTGCTGTGTGTCCGGTCACCCCCCCCCCTCCCTGCTGTGTGTCCGGTCACCCCCCCCCCTCCCTGCTGTGTGTCCGGTCACCCCCCCCCCCCCTCCCTGCTGTGTGTCCGGTCACCCCCCCCCCTCCCTGCTGTGTGTCCGGTCACCCCCCCCCTCCCTGCTGTTTGTCCGGTCACCCCCCCCTCCCTGCTGTGTTTCCGGTCACCCCCCCCTCCCTGCTGTGTGTCCGGTCACCCCCCCCCCCCTTCCTGCTGTGTGTCCGGTCACCCTCCCCTCCCCTGCTGTGTATTCGCCCACCCCCACTCCTCCCGCTGTGTCCGGCCACCCTCCCCTGCTGTGTGTCCGGACACCCTCCCCTCCCCTGCTGTGTGTCCGGCCACCCTCCCCTGCTGTGTGTCCGGCCACCCCCCCCTGCTGTGTGTCCGGCCACCCCCCCCTCCCTCCCCTGCTGTGTGTCCAGCCACCCCCCCCTCCCCTGCTGTGTGTCCAGCCACTCCCCCCCTCCCCTGCTGTGTGTCCGGCCACTCCCCCCCCTCCCCTGCTGTGTGTCCAGCCACCCCCCCCTCCCCTGCTGTGTGTCCAGCCACTCCCCCCTCCCCTGCTGTGTGTCCGGCCACTCCCCCCCTCCCCTGCTGTGTGTCCGGCCACTCCCCCCCTCCCCTGCTGTGTGTCCGGCCACCCTCCCTCCTCCCTCCCTCCTCCCTGCTGTGTGTCCGGCCACCCCCTACCCCCTTCCCTCCCTGCCGTGTGTCCGGTCACCCTCCCCTCCCTGCTGTGTGTCCAGCCACCCCCCCTCCTCCTCCTCCTCCCTGCTGTGTGTCCGGCCACCCCCCCCTTCTCCTCCTCCTCCTCCCTGCTGTGTGTCCGGCCGCCCCCCCCTTCCCTCCCTGCTGTGTGTCCGGCCACCCCCCTCTGCTGTGTGTCCGGCCACCCCCCCTCCCTGCTGTGTGTCCAGCCACCCCCCCTCCCCTGCTGTGTGTCCGGCCACCCCCCCCCTCCCTGCTGTGAGTCCGGCCACCCCCCCCCGTCCCTGCTGTGTGTCCGGCCACCCCCCCCTCCCTCCCTGCTGTGTGTCCGGCCACCCCCCTCCTCCCTCCCTGCTGTGTGTCCGGCCACCCCCCCCCTCCCTGCTGTGTGTCCGGTCACCCCCCCCTTCCTACTGTGTATCCGGTCACCCTCCCCTGCTGTGTATTCGCCCCCCCCCCTCCCCTGCTGTGTGTCCGGCCACCCTCCCCTCCCCTGCTGTGTGTCCGGCCACCCTCCCTCCTCCCTGCTGTGTGTCCGGCCACCCCCTACCCTCCCTGCCGTGTGTCCGGTCACCCTCCCCTCCCTGCCGTGTGTCCGGTCACCCCGCCCTCCCTGCCGTGTGTCCAGCCACCCCCCCCTCCCTGCTGTGTGTCCAGCTAACCTTTCCTCCCCTGCTGTGTGTCTGGCAGCCACCCCCCCCTCCTCTCGCTGTGTGTCTGGCCGCCACCCCCCCTCCTCTCGCTGTGTCCGGCCACCCCCTACCCCCTTCCCTCCCTGCTGTGTGTCCAGCCCCCCCCCCTCCTCCTCCTCCCTGCTGTGTGTCCGGCCGCCCCCCCCTTCCCTCCCTGCTGTGTGTCCGGCCACCACCCCCTGCTGTGTGTCAGGCCACCCCCCCCTGCTGTGTGTCCGGCCACCCCCCCCTGCTGTGTGTCCGGCCACCCCCCACTGCTGTGTGTCCGGCCACCCCCCCCTGCTGTGTGTCCGGCCACCCCCCCCCTGCTGTGTGTCCGGCCACCCCCCCTGCTGTGTGTCCGGCCACCCCCCTGCTGTGTTTCCGGCCACCCTCCCCTCCCCTGCTGTGTGTCCGCCCCCCCCATCCCCTGCTGTGTGCCCGGCCACCCTCCCCTCCCCTGCTGTGTGTCCGCCCCCCCCATCCCCTGCTGTGTGTCCGGCCACTCCCCCCCCTCCCCTGCTGTGTGTCCGGCCACTCCCCCCCTCCCCTGCTGTGTGTCCGGCCACTCCCCCCCCTCCCCTGCTGTGTGTCCGGCCACCCTCCCCTCCCCTGCTGTGTGTCCGGCCACCCTCCCTCCTCCCTGCTGTGTGTCCGGCCTCCCCCTACCCCCTTCCCTCCCTGCTGTGTGTCCAGTCACCCTCCCTTCCCTGCTGTGTGTCCAGCCACCCCCCCCTCCCTGCTGTGTGTCCGGCTACTCTCTCCTCCCCTGCTGTGTGTCCGGCCACCCCCCCTCCTCTCGCTGTGTCCGGCCATCCCCTACCCCCTTCCCTCCCTGCCGTGTGTCCGGTCACCCTTCCCTCCCTGCTGTGTGTCCGGTCACCCTCCCCTCCCTGCTGTGTGTCCAGCCACCCCCCCCTCCTCCTCCTCCTCCCTACTGTGTGTCCGGCCACCCCCCCTTCACTCCTTCCCTCCCTGCTGTGTGTCCGGCCACCCCCCCCTCCCTTCTGTGTGTCCGGCCACCCCCACCTCCCTGCTGTGTGTCCGGCCACCCCCCCTCCCTGCTGTGTGTCCCCCCCCCCTCCCTGCTGTGTGTCCGGCCACCCCCCCCTCCCTGCTGTGTGTCCGGCCACCCCCCCCCCAGACACGTAGCGCCTGACACACACACACACATATGCAGCGCCTGACACACACACACACACACACACACACACACACAGACGCAGCACGTGACACTCACACGGACCTGACACACACTCACACGCAGCACCTGACACACGCATATGCAGCGCCTGACACACACGCATACACGCAGCACCTGACACACTCACACGGACCTGACACACGCACACACTCACACGCAGCACCTGACACACACACACATGCAGCACCTGACACACACTCACAGACACGCAGCGCCTGACACTCACAGACACGCAGCGCCTGACACTCACAGACACGCAGCGCCTGACACACGCGCACACGCAGCGCCTGACACACGCGCACACGCAGCACCTGACACACGCGCACACAACACGCACACGCAGCACCTGACACACACGCACATGCAGCACCTGACACACACGCACATGCAGCACCTGACACACACGCACATGCAGCACCTGACACACATGCACATGCAGCACCTGACACACGCACACGCACCTGACACACGCACTCACACGCAGCACCTGACATACTCACACGCAGCACCTGACACACGCGCACACGCAGCACCTGACACACGCGCACACGCAGCACCTGACACACGCGCACACGCAGCACCTGACACACGCGCACACGCAGCACCTGACACACGCGCACACGCAGCACCTGACACACGCGCACACGCAGCACCTGACACACACGCAGCACCTGACACACGTGCACACGCAGCACCTGACACACACGCACACGCAGCACCTGACACACACGCAGCACCTGACACAAACGCACATGCAGCACCTGGCACACGCAACACCTGACACACACACTCACACGCACCTGACACACGCACTCACACGCAGCACCTGACATACTCACACGCAGCACCTGACACACACGCAGCACCTGACACACACACACGCAGCACCTGACACACACACACGCAGCACCTGACACACACACGCAGCACCTGACACACACACACACTCAGACACGCAGCACCTTACACACACGCAGCACCTGACGCACACACACGCAGACACGCAGCACCTGACACACACACACGCAGCACCTGACACAGACACACGCAGCACCTGACACACACACACGCAGCACCTGACACACACACGCAGCACCTGACACACACACACACAGCACCTGACACACACACACACTCGGCCACGCAGCACCTGACACACACGCAGCACCTGACACACACACGCAGCACCTGACACACACACGCAGCACCTGACACAGACACGCAGCACCTGACACACACACACGCAGACACACAGCACCTGACACACACACACACGCAGACATGCAGCACCTGACACATACACACGCAGACACGCAGCACCTGACACACACATGCAGCACCTGACACACACACGCAGCACCTGACACACACACGCAGCACCTGACACACACACACACGCAGCACCTGACACACACACACAGCACCTGACACACAGAGATGCAGCGCCTGACACACACACACACACACAGACATGCAGCGCCTGACACACACATGCAGACATGCAGCGCCTGACACACACACACACACACACACACACACACAGACATGCAGCACCTGACACACACATGCAGCACCTGACACACACACACACACACACACACACACACACACACACACACACACACACACACACATGCAGACATGCAGCACCTGACACACACATGCAGCACCTGACAGACACAGACACAGACACACAGACACACACACACACACACACACATGCAGACATGCAGCACCTGACACACACACACACACACACACACACACACACACACACACATACAGTACCTGACCACACACACACACACACACACACACACATGCAGCACCTGACACACACACACACACACACACACACACACACACACAGACATGCAGCACCTGACACACCCACACACATACAGACATGCAGCACCTGACACACCCACACACATACAGACATGCAGCACCTGACACACACACACACACACACACACACACACACACAGGCAGCACCTGACACACATATATACATGTGGCATTTAACGCACACAAGCACAGCACCTGACACACAATCATATACACTCAGAGCACCTAACACACACACACACTCGCAGCACCTCACACACACTCGTATACACACGCAGCACCTGCCACTCACACATATATACATTCAGCACCTGCCACTCCCACATACATGAACAGCACCTAACACACACATATATACATGCAGCACCTGACACACACATACACGCGCAGCACCTGACAGTCACACACATACAGATGCGACACCTGACACAAACACATACACGCTCAACACCTGACACCCACGTGGCAGCTGACGCATACAAATGCAGCACCTGAGATACACACATATACACGTGCAGCACCTGAGACACACACATACACGTACAGCACCTGACACACACATGTATGTACACGCGCGGCTCCAGGCACACAGATACGTACGTACACACGCGGCACTTGACACATACACACGTACACGCGCGGCACCTGACACGCGTTACGTACGTACGTACACGTGTGGCACCTGACACACACACACACAAGCGCGTGGCTTCTGACACACACATGTACGTACACGCGCGGCTCCTGACACACACACACACACACACGTATGTATGTATACGCGCGGTACCTGACACCTACACGTATGTATGTATATGCGCGGCTCCTGACACCCACACACATGTACACGCGTGGCTCCTGGCACACATACACACGTACACGCGCTGCACCTGACACATACAGGCGTGTACGTACACACATGCACAGCACCTGACATACATAGATGTAGGTACGCGCCACCTGCCACACACACACACACACGTACACGCACGACACCTGACACACACGTACGTACACGCACGGCACCTGACACACACGTACGTGCACGCACGGCACTGACACGTATGTACGCGCACGGCACCTGACACACACGTACATACTAGTGATGAGTGGGTTCGGTTCGTCGGAATTCAAACCCCCCGAACTTCACCCATTTTACACGGGTCTGAGGCAGGTTCGAACCTTCCCGCCTTGCTCGGCTAACCCGAGCGCGCCCGAACGTCATCATCCCGCTGTCGGATTCTCGCGAGATTCGGATGTCTGCATACGTGAAAAGGGGTCCCATGTGTAAACATGGGACCCCTTTCAGTCCGTCTGGTCCGGGTGTTCGGTTTGTTGTTTTGCCAAGTACGCGGATTTAATCTGGAACCTGGATCAGGTGAGTATAATTATCTTTTATTTTCAGGTACCCGTGGATTCTACTTGGAGAAGAGGACCGACTGCTTCGTGTCAACATAGTTAAGTATGTGTGTGTCGGCAGGTGTGAAATAAAGTTTTACTTTCACGGTGTCTGTCTCCTGTTTTTATTTGGGTATTTTTTTCCAGTAGAACTACAGGTACCAGCGGGCCCGTTTTACTCCCGCATGCTGGTACTTGTGGTTCTCCAAGTACCAGCTTGCGGGGAGGCTTGCTGGGACTTGAAGTACTACCGGAAAAAACAATATTCTTTCAATTTTCTCAAGGCTATCAGCCTCCCATCCGCAGCCCTTGGATGGGGGGACAGCCTCGGGCTTCACCCCTGGCCCTTGGGTGGCTGGGGGGGGGGACCCCTTCAATCAAGGGGTCCCCCCCCCAGCCACCCAAGGGCCAGGGGTGACTAGTTGGATATTTAATGCCACGGCCGCAGGGCACTGTATAAAAGTGACCCCCGGCTGTGGCATTATCTGTCCAGCTAGTGGAGCCCGATGCTGGTGTAAAAAATATGGGGGACCCCTACTCTTTTTGTCCCCCGTATTTTTTGCACCAGCACCAGGCGCAGAGCCCGGTGCTGGTTTTAAAAATACGGGGGATCCCCTGTCCGTTTTCCCCCCCGGATTTTTAGAACCAGGACCGGCTCGAAGAGCCCCGAGGCTGGTTATGCTTTGGAGGGGGGACCCCACGCAAATTTTTTTTCGGGTTTTTCACTTTCCATTTAAAAAAATAATAATCTTTTAAAAAATATATAAATAATACTTGTGCCTCCAAAAAAGACAAACCAAGTACCTAATCCCTTCTAATATAAATAGATATGCTATTACCAAAAAAGAAAATAGCAAAAAAAACATGTTTTTAAATTTTTTTATTAGATTCCGCCAGCAAAGTGTGGTGGATTGAAAATTACGAATTTACTGTTTAAAAGCACTGTTGTCGAATTTACAAACTTCAATTGAATATACTTTTGTCGAATTGCCGCATTTGTACCATTGCAGAAAAGTCGAATTTGTCAAATGTCGAATTTTAAAAAATCGAGTTTTGAAAGCCTGTAAGAATAGGCCAC
>NC_086444.1:752417300-752479800 GCF_028390025.1 Pseudophryne corroboree
AGCAAAGTGTGGTGGATTGAAAATTACGAATTTACTGTTTAAAAGCACTGTTGTCGAATTTACAAACTTCAATTGAATATACTTTTGTCGAATTGCCGCATTTGTACCATTGCAGAAAAGTCGAATTTGTCAAATGTCGAATTTTAAAAAATCGAGTTTTGAAAGCCTGTAAGAATAGGCCACGCCCCCTTCTTCACATCAGCCGTCCCCTTCTACCCCTGTACCTTGCTCTCTCCTGATTGTGCTCTCTCCCGTCTGTTGGACTAGGCCCCGCCCCCTTCTTACTCTCCAGTGACCGCTCTCTCCTGACAAGTGGACCAGGCCTGCCCCCTACACGCTGCTGGTGTCTTCATTGTTACTTGGTCTGGAGCTCTGTTGGGGAGAGAACTCACGTGAGCTCATTAAGAATGAGGAACTGGGATGTTTTAATTTTATTGTGAGTAGCGTAGTGTGGTGATGTAGTATGTTGTATGGGGGGTATAGTGTAATTATGAAGTGCAGCATATGAGAGGGCTATAGCATAGTGATGTAGTGTGGCATATGGGGGGTGGTAGCGCATAGGCGTGCGTACAGGGGGTGCCTGGTGCGCACAGGCACTCCCTAATGTCCAGCACCGCTGCACGCCACGCTTGCTGTAGCACAGTGATCGCTGAGTGTGTGATCGGTGGAGCCTAGCCTGCAGCTCATTTCCGTACCTCCCCCCACCGCTGCGCCCGCCCCCCCTCTGCCTGCTGCTAATACTATGCTGAGTGCATTCGTCGGCGGCCTCACTAGGGGGACTGGCGTCACCTTGCAATGTGACGTGGTGATGTCCGCCCATGCTCTCCTCCTGCCCACCTGTGCTTTCCTCCCGCTGCGGTCTCTCAGTCCTAGTGTGCCGCGGCCGCCACGCCACTGGCAGTGTTCCTCTAGGAGGGACTGGAAGCCGCCGGCAGACACATTCTGCTGAGACTTACTTGTCAGTGCGGGTTCCGGACGGCAGGTGGCGGGTGGGAGGGCAGACGGGGAGCAGGTGTCACAAGGAGTGTGTGGGTAACTAATTCACAATACTTCCGCTCAACGTGGCACTGCTGGTCCTTCATCTCCCATGTCTCTCCACCAGGTGGCGGGCGGCCCGGAAATTAAGTGATGTGTTGTGCAGCAGTCAGTGTGAAGTGACTGTGAGTAACACTGGTGGTGCTGATGATGCTGCTGCAGAATCGGGAAGCAATTAATTCATAAATATAATGTACTCTATCAGTGTATTATACATACATAAACATGTACATACGTGAATTTGTGTATACATGTATATGCATGTATATACATGAGTGTGTGTGTGTGCATATATATATATATATATATATATATATTTATATAAATAAGACTTGGGGTTTGTTTTATTAGATAGAGCATGTCCCAGTGAAGTGCCTTTTGGGGTTGTGGTTTTTCAGAAAGTTACAGGTTTTTTTTAATTAAGAGAAATATGCCCCATTATAGAGATCGGGCATTTCAATTTGTTGCGCCTGCGCAGTGGCCGCCAGCAGGGGGTGTACTAGAGTGCCTTCACTTGAGAGTCGCAATATGGCCGCCTTCTCCCCGGTTATTCTGTAAATAGGAAAAGAACCTCACAGGTTCACATAGGGCAGAGTTGCCACTACTAGTGCAGGGCTGTAATGTACAGTACTAAGGAAAAGCCATATACTAAAGCGGCACGGTGACCTCACCCCTCTCAGAGACACCAGGGCGTAGCACACTGTACGGGGTACACTTGGTACACACACCAGTTAGATCAGGGCAGCACTATAGGACCCTCCTGTAATGCTGTGCTG
The DNA here is from genome assembly GCF_028390025.1 of Pseudophryne corroboree. Taxonomy (NCBI): domain Eukaryota; kingdom Metazoa; phylum Chordata; class Amphibia; order Anura; family Myobatrachidae; genus Pseudophryne; species Pseudophryne corroboree. Next base: position 752,419,112 of record NC_086444.1, read on the forward strand.
GCGGCGTGTAGTGATCAGGGCACTGGGAGACTGGCTGGCTGGTCTCCGTCTCTGCTGCCTATAGAACTTTCACCTCTGTTATATATCAGGGCTGCTCTCCTGTGTGTTCTCTTCCTCTCCTACCTCACACTGGAACTGGCCGCCCAGAGAACGAGAGGGCAGCGGCTGACATCAGAGAGGGTGCAGCAATCTGTGTGGGCAGAGCCCCTCACAGCAATGTGTCCTTATGCTGTGCCCCGTGTAATCACTGTGATCCATACAGACTCTCACCCTGGTATGCTCTCTATTTATTATTTATTTTTTTACACTGCGGCATGCTCGAGGGAAGGGAGCAGGCACCCCCCCACCCCACCGCCACTACTCCTCCGCCAGCATCACTGCTGAGCCGGTCAGTGTTCCGGCGGCAATGAGCAGTAGGCAGCCACCAGCAACAACAGTCAGGAAGCTGTTACTCCCGGCAGCAGTAGCATCAAGCTGCAATTCAGCCAGCGGCACGATGATCCGGGAGACAGTGGCAGCACAGGGAAGCAGTACCCCCTCCAATCGCAGCACCAACCAGCAACCCGCCCCCAGCAGCAGCACCACCCTGATGATAGGTAAGATGCATTTTGGTGTCACAAGAAGGTGGCCGGAGTAGTGGCTGGCTGTGGTCACACCCCGGGGAAAAGTGATAGTGACTTCAGTGTCCCCTTGCGCGGGGATTGGATGTGTAGATGTATGGAGGCTATGTATGTATAGATGTGAGCGGCAGTGTGCGGATGTATGAGAGCGGCAGTGTGCGGATGTATGAGAGCGGCAGTGTGCGGATGTATGAGAGCGGCAATGTACGGCTGTATAACTGCGTTGGTGTGCGGCTGTATGAGTGCGATGGTGTGCGGCTGTATGAGTGCGATGGTATGCGGCTGTATGCGTGCGGCGGTGTGCGGCTGTAAGAGTGCGGCAGTGTGCGGCTGTAAGAGTGCGGCTGTAAGAGTGCGGCAGTGTGCGGCTGTATGAGAGCGGCAGTGTGCGGCTGTATGAGAGCGGCAGTGTACGGCTGTATAACTGCGTCGGTGTGAAGCTGTATGAGAGCAGCAGTGTGCGGATGTATGAGAGCGGGGTTGTACGGCTGTATGAGAGCGGCAGTGTGCGGCGGTAGGAGTGCGGCAGTGTGCGGATGTATGAGAGCGGCAGTGTACGGCTGTATGAAAGCGTCGGTGTGTGGATGTATGAGAGCGGCGGTGTGTGGATGTATGAGAGCGGCGGTGTGCGGATGTATGAGAGCGGGGTTGTACGGATGTATGAGAGCGGGGTTGTACGGATGTATGAGAGCGGCAGTGTATGGATGTATGAGAGCAGCAGTGTACAGTTGTGTGAGTGCGGCGGTGTGCGGATGTATGAGAGCGGCAGTGTATGGATGGCAGCGTCATAGGGAGGGATGTCTGAATGCTGTTATAGGGTTCCTAATACAAAATGGAATCCGTATAGTGGGCGGGGCTGGCACCATGGCACCACGTTGGGCTTGATGGGCAGGTAGTGCGGCAAGCACACCCAAATTGGCGTCAGACGTTGCCCGCAGTCCACACTGTTGTGAGGAGTCAGAGTTAATTTTGACTGTGTAGTGCACTCACAGAGGACCTACCGCCCGTCCCCTCCTCGCATCTGAGCAGCAGGTCAGGCTCTTATTTTCTTTTTAATCAGGAGAGGCTGAGTGAACTGTGAGCAGGGGGGCAGAGCTACATGGGACCCAGAGGGGCTGCTGTGCTGTCAGAGAGGGAGAGGAAGAGAGAGATGAAGCTACTGCAGATCCCCAGCTGATTGTGAGGTGCCGGGTTGAAGGGTGATGTGATCACCCTTCTCCCTCGCTGCCGCTGGGGACCGCATCTAGGCTTCCTCCATCGAGGGCATGCGGCGCAGCAGTGGGCAGCGTGTAATGAGTTTGTCTGACTCATTATACTGCTGCCTGTTGTGGACACCTCCGTCCGTACGGACTGGTGTACATGCCCAGCACAGAGGTGACAGTGTTGGTGGAAGTGCTGCCCAGCTCTGACCCTGCAGGCCTCCCTGATCTGGCTGCGGCCCGAAACCCCTGCCCGGTCCCCTCCATAGACTTCTGCCTGGCCAGCGCTGAGGTACTAGGGGTAGCCCAGCTGCGGGAAGGGTATGTCTCTGGCTTTCTCTCCGGCAGGTGAAGGTGACAGCGGCGGAGGAAGTGCTGCCCACCTCAGACACTGCAGGCCTCCCCGATCCAGCTGCGGCCACAGCTGATGCTGCCAGAACCCCCTGCTGGTCTACTTTGTTGACTGCCGCATGGCCAGTGCTGAAGTACTGGGGGTAGGCCAGCTACGGGAAGAGTGTCTCTGCCTCGGGCTCTCTCTCTCTGGCAGGGGAAGGAAGGGCTGATTCTCTGGCACAACAGGGAGGGCTGGGCTGCAGGAACACAGCACTGGAAGAAACAGGAGGCCGAACTCATGACCAAAAAGTGAGCAGTGCAGTGATCAGCCCCCTGGTCTTTCCTTCTCTCTGGGTGCAGAGCTGTATTCTACATAGAGAGCTGGGATGGGAAGAAGGGGAACGGCACCTGACATACACATACACGCGCAACACCTGACACACACACATATACACGTGCGGCACCTGACACACACACACACACACACACACACACACACACGTAGCATCAGACACAATAAAATAAACATGCAGCACCTGACCTACACATACACGCGCAACACCTGACACACACACATATACACGTGCGGCACCTGACACACACACGTAGCATCAGACACAATAAAATAAACATGCAGCACCTGACACATGCATATACATGCAGCACCTGACACATGCATATACACGCAGCACCTGACACATACATATACACGCAGCACCTGACACATACATATACACGCACACCATCAGACACACTAATATACACATGCAGCACCTGACACACACATACACACGCAGCACCTTACTCACACACACATAGACACGTGCAGCACCTGACGCACACACATGTACACGCGCAGCACCTGACGCACACTCATGTACACACGCAGCACCTGACACACACTCATGTACACGCGCAGCACCTGACGCACACTCATGTACATGTGCAGCACCTGACACAGACATACGTATTCATGCACAGCACCAGACATACACTTGTACACACGCGGAGCACCTGATACTCATACACATATACACCTGCAACACCTGACACACACACACGTGCGGCAGCTGACGCATACACACGCACCATCAGACACACTCATATATACACACACACACACACACACACAGGAGCTGACACACACATACACAGGCAGCACCTGACACACACACATGTACACGCGCAGCACCTGACACCACGCACTCACACGTACAAGCAATGCATTTCACGCCTACCTCCAGCCTCAGTTACAGGCTGCTGCCGCCTACCCCCCTCCCTGCATCAGCTGCAAAGGCAGCAAAATATTTTGACCAAAGTCTAAAGGCCCATACACATTAAACGATGTCGCTCTGTGAGCGACATCGTCTAATGTTTCCCCCTCCCGGGCCGGCGGCCGACTGTACACACTGAGCGATATGACCGCTCATATCGCTCAGTGACGTCACGCCCCCGCCAGCCCTGCATGAAGGTCGTGGACGACAGTCCACATCCTTCATGCATGCCCTACCGACAGCGACGATTGTTGCCGACCCGCGGGTCCGCGCATCGTTCATCGCTGGCGGCATACACACTTAACGATAAAACGAGCGACGTCGCTCAAGGAGGGGGAAAATGAGCGACGTCGCTCATTAAATCGTTAAGTGTGTACGGACCTTAAACAATTCGGTTTGGTTAATAAAATAATTTTGCACAGAACAGTGATGTTATACGAACATTTTCATTAAACATTTAAAAAATCAAATGTTTATTCTTACAGTAAAATTTTACATTTCTGAATAAAAAAAATTAATTTAAAAAAAGCGATGAAATTCCATAGACAAAAAACCTTACGGTTTCACATGTCCCATTAAGGCTTCTTAGACATGATCGAAATTTCAGAAACCTGTTGTAACTCTTCCACTCAAACTCCAAAAAGCAATGAAATTCCGATCATTGAGGCTGACACCTTAATGGACGTGTTCCTTGCGCAATACAGATATGGTATGCCATCACAGCCTGTGGGTAAGTGCAGATTCAGCACTCTCACAGAGTGAGATTGCTGTCACTCACACAATGGTGGAGCTGCTAATTCACAGATTTGTGTGCTCATTGGAATACACACATGCAGTCTATGCAACTGAAGGTCTGAGCGGAAGACAAAGCTGCTCAGATGAGGTATGAGTGTTGTTGATTGGAGGGAGGAGAGCGGTGTGGATGGGGGAACAGAAGTGTGTGGATAGAGGGAACACTAAGCAGCACTGATGGGGGGGGGGCAAAGAAACACGGGGTAATTCAGACCGCAGCAGCAGCGATCGCAGTCTGAATTAGTTTGTGAGGTGCGCACGTGCAATGGCCGCACTGCGCGTGCGTACCCCAGGAGCCCAGTGAGATGCTATCAGCATCTCACTGGCTGCGATCACCCTGCCTGATTGATAGGCAGAGGTGGTTGCGGGGAAGGAGGGGGGCGTGCAAACAGCGTTAGAATGCCATTGGCAGGGCATGGTCTGCACAACGGAGGCGTTTCCCAACCATTTGGGGGTGGGCTGTGGCGGTTATCCCCCTGCCAAGAGCGCAGGACCCACGAAATTTACCTTCAGGATGTCAGCTACATGAATGGGGTAAGAGTGGTGTGGATATGGGGTAGATTAAGCAGCAAGTATGGGAAGGGAGACAGAGCTGTGCAGATGGGGGAAATGGTGCTGATGGGTTGAAAACTCTGGCATGGATGGGTAGAAAACTGGTGCAGATGGGAGAGAAGACAGTGTGCCATGTACTGGAGGAGACAGAGTGACGTTGAAGAGGGAAACACTGAGCAGCACAGAGAGAAGGAAACTGTGGTACAGACAAGGCACAGGTGCGGAAAGACAGATGGTGCAGATAAGTTAGTACAGACTAGCACAGATGGGAGAACACAGCAGTAGGGATTGGGGAAGACAGCAGCATGGAGGTGTATAGGGGAAGCAAGTGTAGATGCATAGACAGTAGATGGGGTATTATAGTTTTAGCAATTAACCAAGATATTTTGAGGGAGCTAAATGTGTATACTAAGTGAGATGGAAGCTGTTGTAACAAGGTGGGATTGTTGTGACCGAATGGGATGGTTGTGGGCACTGTGTGGGATGGGAGCACCACAAAACTGCTCAGACCTTCAGTTGCATAGACTGCATGTGTGTATTCCAATGAGCACACAAATCTGTGAATTAGCAGCTCCACCATTGTGTGAGTGACAGCAATCTCACTCTGTGAGAGTGCTGAATCTGCACTTACCCACAGGCTGTGATGGCATACCATATCTGTATTGCGCAAGGAACACGTCCATTAAGGTGTCAGCCTTAATGATCGGAATTTCATTGCTTTTTGGAGTCTGAGTGGAAGAGTTACAACAGGTTTCTGAAATTTCGATCATGTCTAAGAAGCCTTAATGGGACATGTGAAACCGTAAGGTTTTTTGTCTATGGAATATATATATATACACACATACAGTACACGTATATATACACATGTATATATCATGTGTGTGTGTGTTTATATGTATGTATGTATGTATATACATGTGTATATATGTATGCACATGGATATATATGTACTATAATTAAAATAAAGTAAACTTTTACTGCACTTACAAGTGCCACCAGGAAGACAGCAGGCTGCAGAGGACGCTAGACAGCCATTAATAATACTCATGCAGCTAAAAAAAAAAAAAAAAAAAATTTTTTTTTTTAGTGGAGGGGGGTTTCTGGGTGCTCGGAACCCCCCCCCCCCCTGGGTGCGCCACTGTGATGACTGACATGTGTAATGAGTTAACTACTGCAAGACAGGAAAGGCAGCAGTTGCAACAGTCTATGGCTGCTCTGACAAAGGACAGGGCAGATAACAGACGTGTTTCTCCTCTCTCTAATCCTTTACCCCAAAAAAGGGAGTTACCCAATATCCTCTCGGAATCCGAGGAGGAGGTACCGGAGGTGGAAGAGGGGGAGGAGCTGGAATCAAATACTGAGGTAGATGATTCCTCTTCTGCACAGGGTGTAGACTCATTTATTATGGCAATAAGAGATGTTTTAAATATCCCTAGTACTGAATCTGAGGTGCAGCAATCCTTTTTCTCTGCACAGAAAAAGGCACAGGTCACATTTCCTGACTCAAAGGATCTGGATGACCTTTTTAGGGAGCCATGGGCCTCTCCTGATAAATTCCAAGTGTCAAAAAAGTGGTTAGCCACCTTCCCATTTGCCTAGGAAGGGCGTAAGGTATGGGAAGCTCCCCCGGCGGTGGACGCATCTGTGTCACGCCTGTCCAAAAAAGCTTGTTCTACTGGTTCCAGGGGCTACGGCCTTTTAAGGAACCTGCAGGCAGGAAATTAGAAGCAACTTAAAAATCTATTTATGTTGCAGCGGGGGAACCCCAAAGGCATGTTATTGCAGGATGTTAGGTGACACATGCCATATGCACTTGGGCAAGTAACATTCAGGAGGGCTTAGCAGGGGATAAGTCCCTAGCCGACTTAGTTCTGCTGATTCAGCATATTCAGAAGTCTGCCCGCTTCCTTTGCGATACCATCAAGGGAATCAGTTTTATTAATGCACGTACTTCTACCATGGCGGTTTCTGCATGCAGAGCATTGTGGTTACGCTAGTGGGTGGTGGATGCTGAGTCTCAAAAGAGTGTGGAAGCCTTACCCTTCACAGGTGATTGGCTTCACAGGTGATTCGGTGGTGAATTGGATACCTGGATTTCTAAGGCGATGGCTGGAAAGTCCACATTCCTCCCCTCTGCTGCTCTGCCACCTAGATGCTCTGACACTGGACGTTCTCTGCAGTCCTTTCAGACAGTGTGCTTTAAGGGTAAAGCCAGATGTGCCTCAAATGCGGCATGAGGTTCCAGAGGTAAGTTTGACAAGCCGGCTACCACAGGCTCCCAGGACCAGAGTGTCAGCTCTGGCTCCTCCAAACCCTCAGCATGACGGTGTTCCTCCATTTCAGGGGGACCTCAGGGTGGGAGCTCGTCTGAGATTCTTTAGCTATATCTGGAACAGCTCCTGCCAGGGTGCCTGGGTAAAAGACCTGATCTCCCAGGGCTACAAGCTGGAATTCGAAAGTCTACCATCTCGCAGGTTTTTCAAGTCAGGTTTACTAGCTTCAGAAACCATGCGCAGGAGGCCATTCAAAAGTTAACCCTGACCCAGGTCATTGTTCTTGTGCCAACTCAACAACAAGGCGAGGGCTATTACTCCAGCCTTTTTGTGTTATCAAAACCGGACTGTTCTGTGAGACCCATTTTGAATCTCAAGTTGTTAAACCGATATCTGCGGGTTTTCCGGTTCAATATGGAGTCTCTGAGAGCGGTGATCTTGGGTCTGGAAGAGGGGGAATTCTTGGTCTCCCTGGACAAAAAGGACATGCCTACCTCCATGTCCCAACATGTCCCATGTCCCAACATGTCCCTGGACATGCCTACCTCCATGTCCCAATATGTCCGCCTCATCAGATGTACCTCAGGTTTGCTCTGATGGAGGAACACTACCAGTTCCAGATCCTACCCTTCGGCCTATCCACAGCCCCAAGGGTTTTCACCAAAGTTATAGGGGAACTGATGTTTCAACTCAGGATTCTGGGGGTGAACATTGTCCCCTATCTGCTAATAAAAGCAGGGTAAATCCTGCTGGACAGCATCTGCCGCACGACATCCATGTTGTCACACCATGGTTGGATTCTGAACTCTCAGAAGTCTCACCTGGAGCCAACCCAATGTTTCTAGTTCCTCGGTATGATTCTAGACATGGTGGCTCAAAAAGTTTTCCTTCCTGCAAAGCGGAAGCTCTTCAGGAGTTCGAGCGGTTCTACAACCACACAAGGTCTTGGTACATCTCTGCACCCGTCTGCTGGGCAAGATGGTGGACTCCTTTGATTCCATTATATTTGGCTGGTTTCATGCACGGACCTTCCAACTGGACCTAGTGGTCGGGTTCATATCTGAAGATGCACAAAGTAATTTGTCTGTTCCAACAGGCCAAGATCTCTCTTCGGTGGTGGTTACAGCCCACCAACCTCTTGGCAGGAAAGAGCTTTGGGATCCAGGATTGGATCCTCGTGACCACGAATGCCAGCCTTCGGGGCTGGGGTGCTGTTACCCAAGGGGCACAGTACCAGGGAAGGTGGTCGGAACTCGAGGCCTGCCTTCCGATAAACATACTGGAACTCGGAGCGATATAGAATGCTTTGCTGCACGGAGCTCATCTGCTCCGAGGTCAAGCTATTCAAGTGCAGTTGGACAATACCATGGCGGTGGCATATGTCAATCGACAAGGTGAAACAAAAAGCAGGGCCTGCATGTGGTAAGTATTCAAGATCCTCCTTTTGGTTGAAAGAAATTCAAGGGCGGTGTCAGACATTTTCATTGCAGGAGTGGACAACTGGGAGGTAAGAATGCCAAATTGATTTCTCACAAATATTTTAAATGCCCGCTCTAATATATATTGTAAATGCCTGCACCTCTTATTACCATATACGATAAAAGTGCGCTGTACATCGCAAAACACTGTATCCCATAAGAGAAAACAATACACCTACACATTATCTGAGTTCCAAAGCTCACTGAAATATATATTTGCTATTAAAAGGATATGGATTCAATATATATTACAAAGTACAGTATACCTATAGTTACATGAATACAACTCACACAGTAAGCAGTTAAAACATAGTTACATACAACTACATATAGTTACATGCCAGCGATTCAATACCATTATAATTAAGTTATATAAATTCGTCTTTCCATATCACTCTCTCTCTCTGTAATGTAATGCTGGGACTCCATCTTCCTCTGAGACCTTACAGCAACTCTGAGACCAAAAAAACCAGGAACTGATCTGCCAGCAAGTCCATCATCGTCTCAGACCTTACAGCCACTCTGAGACCAAAACAGGAACTACCTTCCTGTGTGATCAGTGTGTTATCTAGTTTCTGGGGGAGGGGTTCATGATGAGTCACTATTCTCTTTGTATATGCTGATCAGGTTCAGCCTTGAAGACGTCCAAAGGGCTGGCCTGAGTTTCCTGTGCACTACCTGTTTGGTCTATGTATTGTTCTAATAAAAGTGATTTTAGCTTTTCTTATGTAATCATAACTATCCGCTGCAATGTCCCACAACTTCACAACAAGTATCAAATGAATCTACACATCAATCTGGTTGCTTCAATAGTAAACATGACTGGTCTATTTGGTTTCGTTCAAATAATACACATACATGACATTACTTCAATATATATAATTTTAAATCATCATGATGTCTGGTGCTTGATATTATTATAATTATGTACTGCATGAAATAAGTATCGAATCCATCTCTGTGGCATGTCCGTGTAAATGCGTGTGTTACCATATATTGCTATGCTCGCTGCGCGTATTTGCAAGTATAGCGACTCATAATGTGTGTAGTTTGTATGTTCTCTTTATGTAATATTTTTGACTTCGACAGTCCACCCTTTGGCAGTAAACAATAACTGCCATCAATTTTTAACATAAGAAAAAAATATTTCATACCATAATCGGTGACCTAGACACAAGTATGTATGCATTTCGTAAATTTTACACTTGACTATATTTGGGGAAGACAGGGAGGAGGACGAGACATCCTCTATATGCACTCAGTGGTCACGGGACCACTGGTTGGGTGTGGGACAACATTCAACCTATAGAATATGCTGGGACAGTGCTTTGACCTATAATGTCTGATTTGCGATGAACATTTCACACATACATGTACCTACGTCCTTGTACACTGATGTTTGGATTCGATTGAGGTTCTGCTGGGTAGATGAAGAAGACACAAACAAATCATGAAAGTGACATATACAATTTTTATGATCTACATATTCCTATCATTTTCTGAACATTGTTTCCATTTCTGGAACGTATGCTAGGTCTGTTTAATCATTGAACAAGGGTTATAAGTAGTGTCCTTCCTAAATAGCATAAACCTTCGGAGTTCGGGGAGAGCCACTCATAAACCTTTCTTCCACATATATTAATGAGCTCTTTATCTGCAATGTGTGAATAGCCATTGTCTGATTGTTCCTGATTACCTCAGAACTCCATAACTACTAGACCTTTGATCTTTCTCTGATTTTAACAAACTGATCGGCTAATCCTGGGATCCTATAAGGAGATCACTCCTTCCTACAGAACCAGTTCCAGTCCCACACTCGACTCCTCATAAAAAAACCTCGCAAAAATAGAATATCCTGAAAGAAAATGTTTGTCAGCGGGAAAGAGAGAAAAGAGAAATAGAACAAAACAACTCTTGTTCATAACAAATCAATTACAATGACTGGTCTTTCTGCAGTCCTTTAGTACGCTCAGGTAGTGTTCAACAGTGCCGCCTCTCAGTCTTCACGGAACAGAGTCTCTGGTGATACTTTTGCGATTTCTTTGCCTTGCTCTTTGAATACACAGTTCACTTGGAACACACAGTTCACTTTGCTCTCCACCTTGCTCTTTGAACACACAGTTCACAAACTCGATGAATCTGAGCAATAAACTACTTTGTTACGAGTTCTCTCCGGGTCAGTGACCTTCTTGCAGTGGGACGAGTGGACCCAAATCTCTCTTTCGGCGACCTTTAGTGCTGTCAACAAATCTTGGTATGGTCCTTCCCACCTGTCTATTAGGCAACCTGAGCAGCGTAAGGGCAATCACACAGTCTCTTGGTTCATAATCAAGACAGTTAGCATTTGGCATACCAGCAATCAGTAGTTTCAAGTTCTTTGTCAAGTTCTCAAATGCTGGCTCATCTCAACAAGGTACTGTACTGTCACCTCATTGGTGTATTTCTGATCATTGTGCGGATCAATCATGACATGAGGTTGTCTTCCAAAAACAACCCCAAAAGACACAAATACCAAAATAAAAACAAATTTCGAAGAGGGTAATTCGTCGAGTGAAGATCTGGGAGTGGTTACGAAGCTACATAATACTAGTGGCAGTATCTATGATCACAATAGTACAATTTCAAGCTTTGCTCCTACTTCTAGGGGTACCATTATCTACAAACAAATTTCTGCGCAATTTTTCTTTGCAGTAAACACAGCAGCATCCGTGGCGGCAGGAAATGCCTCTACCCAGTTTGATAAAACATCAGTGCACACCAATACATAACAATAATTCCTAAAGGGTGTTGACTGTACGAAGTCGATTTGTATTTCCTGAAAAGATCCGTCTGCAGGAGGGATAAGGGATGGCTCTGTTGGTATTGCTTTACCAATATTCTTCCTCAAACAAGCAAAGCAGGTCATTGCTCTCTTACCTGCATGAGAATAGAATCCTGGCGCACACCAGTAGGCTCTCATCAGCCTGCACCTACCCTCTTTGCCTAGATGAGTCAGACCGTGTGCCACCTCAGCTAGACTTGGAAGGTATGCTCTGGGGGCTACTGGCTTACCGTGTCCACCTGCCCACAGTCCTGAGGACTCCTGGCCATACCCCTTTGTCCTCCAGACTGCCTCTTCCTGCAGGGAACACACATTTTTGTATCTTAATTTAACTATCGTGTGTTTGCAATGTAGAGTACCATGAGCATAACTCAAAAAGAAAAAAAAAGAAAAAAGAAACATCTCTAGAGGAGAGAAAGAAGAAGAAAATGAAAAAGAAAATGTCAGGTTTGCCATTCACCTACAGGCATATCAGTGTCTATACAAAATTTCCCTTCACCAGTATTCCCATTCTCCACCCTTTGTGCATGACAAGGCACACTGCAGTAATACTGGTGTCATCGTGCTGTTGAGATATACTGGGTTCGGGCAGAACTCTGAAGGACCTAGGCATGTGGAGTTTGAACTGTACTTGGGTCCATGTATTGTACCACCCTGTGTGAACGCAAAAGATGAAGAGGAAACTGTAGAGAAACAGAATAGAGGTTGGTGACAGATGAGTTTGTAGAGGTGAAGAAGATTTTATAAAAATTTGACAACTGGATTGGGCACTATGGGGAAGTGATTCTCTACTTGGTCTACTCCCTTTAAAAAAAATGATGTGTGTCTTATCTCTACTGGGACTATCCCAGCCATCAATCCAGTGTCCTGTCCATCCTAAGTTCATAGGGAACCCGGTATCTGTGAGATAATTTCCTCTACCTGTGATGGACATGCATCTAGAACAGTGAAATGTAACATTAGTAAATTGCATTTATTTTGTTCTTCCCATTAGCCGAATCTGTGTTTTCTATATGGCTTATGATTCCTTACTATATGTCCCTTGGTCCCGTCTATGTGTTTAATAATGTGGCTTGTGTTTTCTGTCTAGGGGATCTATATTGACTATGTGTCCTACTACTCCTACAATCTCTGGCAAAATGCCCTTCCTTCCTACAAGTGTAACATATTATTGACCATTAGGGATCTGGGGTTTGGACTGATGGGTCTTTCCTGTATGTGCCAGTATACTTACCGTCCTCAACCTCTCCACCTGTTGTTCTCTGCACCTAGCACTATTCTTGTGATGTTCAATAGCACACTATCTAAGATTAGCTACTGTGTCCCCTTTCCAATTTTGCAAGGAAGTCTGCACCCTGACACTCAATGCCTTATTGAGCCCGTCCATTTGCACAGAGACAGCCACCTCCCATTTGCCGAATTAGTGTTTATCAGTGGTCTTATCCAGATGGAGAGTTTTCTATTACTGCAAGAGACAAAAAAAAAAAAAAGTTTAACAAGCTTCTAGGTCATGCAAAGTATTTCATTCAATCCTTCTCATCCCGTATTAAGGGACTGTACGTGGTCCAACAAACATTTCCAAGCTCATCTTTACTAGGGGCATTACTAGGAATGAATACTTCTTATATGGTAACTGAAAGAAATACCCTGGGGTTACCTTGTCTCTGTCCGCTTTCCTACTGGCAAATACTAATGTGCGGACAGGTTTTTTCTCAATTTCTGACGTTACTTTCTTGGTTTTTTTTTTTTTTACTATATATGTACACAAATGATACCATACTTACCTGTTTCACTGGTCTCAGCCAATTCCCCCACAGGCTACTGCTCTTCTTTTACCGGTTGGATACTCCTCTGGGTGCATGAAAAATGGCTGAAAACGATCAGGTCACCTTCTCCTCCTAAATAAAACTTCAACATTCATTAGTACATATATAGGTTACAGTTATATTTTTCATATTTTTATTATTTTCTATAGTTTGTATGCTGGCCGTAACTGCTTCCACATCTACATAAGGCGGTGTACTTGCATTCTCTTTTTTTTTCTTCCTACTTATTTATTGTTGCTACAAGTTCAAACAGTTCTTATATTTCCATTCTTGTCTTATATGACTTTGGTTAAACATACCACCTGCAATACCTTAGGATCAAACTCACCAACCCCTCTTGCTGTCACAGGTTTAAACACTTTGTATGTCTGACCCTTTGTTTTCGGGATTTTATCAGACATATTCTTATCCTTAAGTTCTGCAATACCTCTGGTTCAAAGCTGCCCACTTCAGGGAATGGTACCCTATCTTTGTCAGTCATACATACCCATTCATTGCAAAAAGCCTCCATGTGTGAACCATACTTTTCACATATAATAAACCTTGCTGAACCTCTCGGTCGCAATTCTGACCTTCTCGGTCCAGAGGCTGACCTTTTCGGTCCCAACTCTTCTTCAGCCTGAACCCTAGCTACCAAATGCCCACTGCTTGTGCAATTGGACCCCATCGCGGACCTTTTGCCAATAAACGCAATCCCCAATGCACACCGCAAATAGACGGTGAAAGACACCTAGTGCTTTCACTCGTTCCATCTCAGCTGAGTACCACAACTCACTCCAATAGTGATCACCACGTACCCAATGAGGCCCTATCTAGTTTCTATTTACTGGAAGTGTTTAGGAGTGACTTACCTATTCCAGTGAATATCTGCCGCTGGAGAATTTCCTGAGAGAGACCAGCGAAAACTCCCTATACACCTATACACAAATCACACTTGCGTATGCTCTATACAGCGCTAATGATACCGCGATTTTACGCAAAAGCTCGTAAAGGGGTATCCAGTTGCGCACCCACAAATGCGCGGTCCAATCGCACAGCATATAGGTACTTGTTACCTATCTGCCGTACAACCACGGGTCGATGTACAAACTGCGACCCTCAGCCCGGTGCGTAATACAAAAACCTTTTAACTTCAATCGCAATACTATGCACTATCACGCTCCTCTGCAAATCACCTCACGATTTGCGTATTTCAATCTATATTAACGTGAGTCAGCCACTTCACGCCACCAAGCCTCCTCTTACTTGATGTACCACGGGACCCGACTTCCGGGGTTCAGTTCCACTCACTCCTACGTTCGCTCTCTCAAGCACACTTTGTCTTTTCTGTACAGAAAATTTGGATTCATTCAGATAGGCAGCTTTACCCAGAGGCAATACAGTTTTTAAACTAAATTTAGAGTAACCTGCTTTTGAAATCTGATAGTTATGTGCTATTGTATTAAATGTCTACTATCCCACCTTTGAACTAAATGACACTATTGTATAATTTGTACTTAGCGCCAGCATTCTTACGCACTTTGCGCAAATACGCGACCGTGTGTGTCCCTTACGCTGCTTGCGCAGTCCTTTACTTTGTCCGAGACACGTGTACAAAACCCTGCGTCTGCAATAAAACAAATCACACAGCTTCTATAAATGTGAGCAATACTAACTACTATTGCCCACTAGACACAACTTGTTCTGTATAAACTTTTATGCAGACCTGCGTTTGTGTCTTTATACTTACTTCCTTAAACACTGTTATTTTAGTTTTAACTATATAGCAACAAATGTATCCTATTTCACACAGATCTATAATGACTCTAGCAATAATCAATAATTTCAATGATATGATTCAGATTGGATAGCTATCTTGCAGAACATACACTGATATAAACACACACATAATTATAATAATATTATATATATGTATACCATTCACTGGTCTCCTATGAAACACCTTACCCATTCAGTGCTTCTAATTTGCATATCAACAGACGTTCATATGCCTGTTCAAGAGGGTAGTGGGACAGGTTAATTAACATTTCAATGGCTATCCTAAACTAGCAAGCAGATTTTAACTAAATCCTAGAGGTAAAAGAAAAAAAATACTTTTTTTTTAATATCTGTGTGTAATTCTTACATCAAGTATTCATCTATTAATTCTCACTAGGCCCAGCTGAACCTATTTGTAATTGACTATGGCATGGGTTAAATAAATGCATTGGTAACTCATAAATGGTGTTTGATGTGACCAAGGAAAGCTGATTATTCTGAGCAGTGAAAATCAGCCATTTAGAAAATGACCTTCCCAAAATGGCCGCTGCTCCTCCCCCTTCCACATCCATGAGGGTTACACAAAATGGTGGACAGGCCATGTGGTTAGTCCAAAATGGAGGATAGATCATGCGGCTTCCTTTGTCACAAAGAAATCACACACCATACAAGCACCAGAAGTTATTTTAGGCCTGAGTTAAAATTAAAAACTATATCAAGGCTATGCAGCAACTTTTAAATATACTTTTAAACCTACTTAAACAGATAAAGAATCCAATCTGAATCAAACACAATATGACTGATTTGAATCTTGTTTTGTAACAATAAAAATACATTTTTGCATCTTAAATATTATGAGAAACGCATTGTCCCTTGATTTTCATATCAGCGTCTTACTAATAACACAACAATAGACACGGATATGATGATTTTCTCAGCTTTTATGATGCGTCCATCACAAGCTGATCGACCACAGCGTCGCGTTTATAATGTACAGTGAATTAATCACACTGAATTACAGTGAATTATTAAGAACGTGATATCGCGGACCATCTAAGAATGCCAAATTGATTTCTCACAAATATTTTAAATGCCCGCTCTAATATATATTGTAAATGCCTGCACCTCTTATTACCATATACGATAAAAGTGCGCTGTACATCGCAAAACACTGTATCCCATAAGAAAAAACAATACACCCACACATTATCTGAGTTCCAAAGCTCATTGAAATATATATTTGCTATTAAAAGGATATGGATTCAATATATATTACAAAGTACAGTATACCTATAGTTACATGAATACAACTCACACAGTAAGCAGTTAAAACATAGTTACATACAATTACATACAGTTACATGCCAGCGATACAATACCATTATCCTTTAGTTATATAAATTCGTCTTTCCATATCACTCTCTCTCTGTAATGTAATGCTGGGACTCCATCTTCCTCTGAGACCTTACAGCAACTCTGAGACCAAAAAAAACAGGAACTGATCTGCCAGCAAGTCCATCATCGTCTCAGACCTTACAGCCACTCTGAGACCAAAACAGGAACTACCTTCCTGTGTGATCAGTGTGTTATCTAGTTTCTGGGGGAGGGGTTCATGATGAGTCACTATTCTCTTTGTATATGCTGATCAGGTTCAGCCTTGAAGACGTCCAAAGGGCTGGCCTGAGTTTCCTGTCCACTACCTGTTTGGTCTATGTATTGTTCTAATAAAAGTGATTTTAGCTTTTATACATGTAATCATAACTATCCGCTGCAATGTCCCACAACTTCACAACAAGTATCAAATGAATCTACACATCAATCTGGTTGCTTCAATAGTAAACATGACTGGTCTATTTGGTTTCGTTCAAATAATACACATACATGACATTACTTCAATATATATAATTTTAAATCATCATGATGTCTGGTGCTTGATATTATTATAATTATGTACTGCATGAAATAAGTGTCGAATCCATCTCTGTGGCATGTCCGTGTAAATGCGTGTGTTACCATATATTGCTGTGCTCGCTGTGCGTATTTGCAAGTATAGCGACTCAATGTGTGTAGTTTGTATGTTCTCTTTATGTAATATTTTTGACTTCGACAGAGGCAAACTTTCTAAGCCACCACGACCTCCATCCAGGAGAGTGGGGGCTGCATCCACAGGTATTCTGGATGATAACAGATCTGTGGGGACGTCCCCAGATCGATCTGATGGCCTCTCGCCTCAACAACAAGCTTCCGCCGGTGGATGTGCCGACGGCACCGTGGGATTACCAGCCTGTGTACCTATCTCCTCCAATTCCCTTACTTCTTCAGATCCTAAAAAGAATCCGAAGAGAGGGAGTTCAGCTAATTCTTATTGCTCCCGACTAGCCTTGACGGGTCTGGTACGCAGATCTTCTAGCCATGGTGTTAGAAGAACCCTGGGCCCTTCCACTGCGAGAGGATCTTCTTCAGCAAGGGCTGTTCATCTACACGGACTTTACAGTGGCTTCATTTGACGGCATCGCGGTTGAGAGGAACATTCTAGCCAAGAAGGGTGTTCCGGAGAAAGGTCATTACCACCATAGTTCAGGCCAGGAAGCCAGTCACGTTGAAGCATTGCCACCATATCTGGAAATGTTACGTCTTTTGATGTGAGGGCCGAGGATGTCCAGCTGCGGAATTCAGTCTGGGGCGCGTTTTGCGTTTCCTACAAGCTGGTGTGGATATGGGCCTACGGTTGGGCTCCATCAAGGTTCAGATCTCAGCCTTGTCCATCTTCCAGAAGAAATTGGCTGCTCTGCCTGAGGTACAGATGTTCCTGCAGGGTGTCCTGAATATTCAACCTCCCTTTGTGCTGCCTACGGCTCATTGGGATCTCATTGTGGTTCTGACATTCCTTCAATCCTCTTGGTTTGAGCCTCTGATGTCAGTGGTAGACAAATTCCTCACGTGGAAGACGGTGATGCTCTTGGCCTTGGCTCAGCCAGGCGGGTTTCAGAGCTGGATGCTTTGTCCTGTAGGAGTCCCTACCTGGTCTTTCATGCGGACAGGGCAGAGCTCAGGATTCATCAACAGTTCCTGCCGAAGGTGGTCCCTGCGTTCCACCTGAATCAGCCTATTGCGGTTCCGGTGGCTTTGGCCTCTCTTCCTGAGTCCTTGGATGTGATGCGAGCCCTGAGGATTTACGTCAAGAGGACTGCGACTGTCCGGAAATCGGATGCCTTGTTCGTCCTCTATGATGCTCGCAAGAAAGGTCTTCCGCTTCCAATCAATTCATTGCCCGTTGGATTAGGTTTACTATTTAACAGGCCTATGCTTCTGTGGCCTTGCCTGTTCCTAGATCTGACAAAACAAAATTTATCCTGCACCAGACTAAATATAATTAATTAATTCAATAACAGAAACCAACTAAACAAAAGGAATTTCTTTTCTTTTGGTGAGATGTGGGTTCTTCCACTCCCACTGAATTAACATGTATCTGTTCCTAGATCTGTCAAGGCCCACTCTACCAGGTCTGTGGGTTTTTCGTGGGTGGCCGCCCATGGTGTTTCGGCTCTGCAACTATGCCGAGCTGCTACCTGGTCAGGGACAAACACGTTTGTCAAGTTCTACAGGTTTGATACCCTGGCCACAGAGGATGTCCAGTTTGGACATACAGTGTTGCAGGCATCTCAGCACATTTCCACAGGTTCTGGTAGCTTTGGGACATCCCCATCGTACTAAGTTGTCCCCAGAATCCCTCATGGATGTTAGAGAAAAGAGGATTTTAATTACCTACCGGTAAATCCTTTTCTCGTAGTCCATAAGGGATACTGGGCACCCTCCTCTGTGTTTCACCTTCCTACAAAGTTATGGTTCATGTGTGAAGTTGTTACTTTACAGCTGTTGCTGTTTTTCTAGTTCGCTAGCAGTTATTGGTTTTGTTGTTGCTGTGTGCTGGTTCGTTGCTCTTGTTATGTTTCCTCCCCTCAAGTATGTCTTCTCCTTTGGGCACAGTTTTCCTAGACTGAGTTGTGAGGGAGGACATAGAGGGGAGGAGCCAGCACACCCTGTTGAAGAAATTTAAAGTGTGCCGGCTTCTTTGGACCCCATCTATACCCCATCATACTAAGTTGTCCCCAGTATCCCTTATGGACTACGAGAAAAGGATTTACCTGTAGGTAATTAAAATCTTCTTTTTTATCAATTAACAAAAAGTGAGGTGAATAAACAGAAGTCTTAATCAAATCAATATTTGATGTGACCACTTTTTGCCTTCAAAACAGCATCAATTCTTCTAGGTACACTTGCACACCATTTTAGAAGGCACTCTGCAGTGAGGTTGTTGCAAACATCTTGGAGAACGAACCAACGATCTTCTGTGGATCTAGGCTTGCTCAAATCTTTCTGTCTCTTCATGTAATCCCAGACACACTCAATGTTGTTGAGATCAGGGCTCTGTGGGGCCATATCAACACTTCCAGGAATTGATCTTCTTTACGCTGAAGATAGTTCTTAATGACATTGGCTGTATGTTTGGAGTCTAAGTCCTACTGCAGAATAAATTTGGGTACAATACCATGAGAGAGGCGTCTAATTGGCTCCATATTTATTCTACAGCAGGACAATGACCCCAAACATACAGCCAATGTCATTAAGAACTATCTTCATCGTAAAGAAGAACTGGATGGTATCAGGATGCCGGCAGTCAAAATACCGACCGCAACATCCTGACGCTTAGTGCACAGATACCAAAAATGTAATTATGCTACCCCTAATCCCTAACATCCCTAACCCTCCTTATGTGCAGTCTGACACTAACCCTCCCCCTCATACACAGCCTAACCTTAACCCTCCAAGGTCGTAACCAACCCTGGAATATTGTGTGCAATTTTGGGCACCATAATATAATAAAAAGATATCTGGGAGCTGGAAAATGTTCAAAGGCGCGCTACTAAACTGATTAAAGGGTTAGAGACACTTGAGTATGAGGAAAGGCTTAGTAGGTTAAATATGTATTCCTTTGAAAAGAGGAGACTAGGAGGAGACATTATTAATATCTTCAAATATGTAGAGGGTCAATATAAAGAGTCAGCAGGGGATTTGTTCATTAATAGAACTCTGTATAGGACACGTGGGCACTCACTGAGGCTAGAGGCCCTTTCGCCTCCAAATCACTTGAACGACTAGTCTACAGCCGTCTCACAAGCTACCTCTCTGACAACTCCATCCTCGATCCACTACAATCTGGCTTTCGCCCACTCCACTCAACTGAGACTGCCCTGGTGAAAGTCACCAATGACCTGCTTTCGGCCAAATCCAGGGCCCACTTCTCTCTGCTCATCCTTCTGGACCTCTCTGCTGCCTTTGACACCGTAGATCATCCTCTCCTCCTCGGCACACTCCAAAACGCTGGCCTCTCTAGCACTGTCCTTGACTGGTTTTCTTCTTACCTCACTAACCGCTCCTTCTCTGTGTCTGCCTCAAGCACCACCTCACACCCTTCCATCCTTCCTGTTGGTGTCCCTCAGGGTTCTGTCCTTGGACCCCTTCTGTTATCCCTGTATACCTCTTCCCTGGGTGCGCTCATTAACTCATTTGGCCTTCAATACCACCTCTATGCTGATGACACACAACTCTACCTCTCATCTCCTGATCTGTCCCCCTCTGTCCTCTCTCAGGTTTCCAGCTGCCTCTCTGCAATCTCCTCCTGGATGTCTGAACGCTCTCTAAAGCTCAACATGGACAAAACAGAACTCATCATCTTCTTCCCCCCATCCAGAGCAACACCCCTGACCAATATCTCCATCATTGTTGACAACACCACCATCTCCCCCGTTCCCCAACTCCGCTGCCTGGGCGTCACTCTTGACTCCTCCCTCTCCTTTGCACCCCACATCCAAGCTCTGGCACAATCCTGTCGTTTCCAGCTACGTAACATTGCTCGTCTCAGGCCATATCTCTCCCAGAGTGCAACTAAACTCATCATCCACTCACTGGTCATCTCACGACTTGACTACTGCAATGTCCTCCTCACTGGCCTTGCTTGCTCCCATCTTGCTCCCCTCCAATCTGTCCTGAACTCCGCAGCTAGGCTTTTCTTCCTCTCCCGCCGCACCACATCTGCCACTCCCCTTCAACAAAATCTACACTGGCTCCCATTCCCCTACAGAATCCTCTTCAAACTCCTCACCCTCACATACAAGGCCATCTCTAATTCCACTGCTCCCTACATCTCCAACTCCTTTCCCTTCATACTCCCTCCCGCTCCCTACGGTCGACTAATGACCGTCGCCTCTCCACCGCCCTGGTCACTGCTTCCCATGCACGAGTTCAGGATTTTGCCCGTGCTGCACCCCTTCAGTGGAACGCACTCCCCCGCTCCATTAGACTCTCCCCAACCTTGCAAAGCTTCAAAGGGGCACTAAAAACCCACCTATTCATCAAAGCATACCCTCCCAATG
The DNA here is from genome assembly GCF_028390025.1 of Pseudophryne corroboree. Lineage (NCBI taxonomy): Eukaryota > Metazoa > Chordata > Amphibia > Anura > Myobatrachidae > Pseudophryne > Pseudophryne corroboree. Next base: position 752,440,472 of record NC_086444.1, read on the forward strand.
CATAACCCAGTGCTTAAGCCGTGCCTCCACCCCCCTGCCTCATGCCGTGAACATCTCAGCTTTGCTTGCATACTGCCATCAGGCTACCTCCCACTTGCCTGCACCTCTTGTCATCTGTCTGTCGCCCCTCCCCAATAGATTGTTAGCTCTTCAGAGCAGGGCCCTCTTTCCTCTTGTTATCTAAGCCCTCGTCTCAACACATTTCACTCACAGCTCTCCCCTACTCAACGACCATCTTTATCCTGCTAGTAAAGGCTCATCTCCATCTATGGCCACCAGCCTCTAGTAGTACGATGATCACTCCATCAATACTTACATCTTAGCTGTATTATGTCTTGAGAATGTGTGGTGCTCCTTGTTACCTGTACTCTATTTCTGTTATTTATTTACTGTAATGCAATGTTTTGTCCCGTGTACTGTCCTTTGTACGGCGCTGCGAAACACATGTGGTGCCTTATAAATAAAATGTAATAATAATAATAATAATAATAATAGAGGCGAGAAAATTCCGTACAAAATGTAGGAAAGGGTTCTTCAACGTAAGAGCAATAAGGATTTGGAACTCCCTGCCTGAGAACGTAATAATGGTGGACTCTGTAAATGCATTTAAAAAAAGTTTGGACAGTTTTATAGCTGAAAAAAGTATCCAAGGCTATAGCATTTAATACATTGACATTAAGTAACTGGGAGTGGTACGAAATATAGTTGTCAATTGGTACAAAACCATCACTGCAGATGGTGCATTGTAGTGTGCACAGCTTGATACAGAGTGCAGGTTGAACCTGATGAGCATTTTTCCTCTTTTCAACCTCATAACTATGTTACTAACTCCCCCCGCCTTCCCCACAGCCTTAACCTAACCCTCTCTCCCCGGAGCATAACTCTAACCCTCCCGTTCACCCTGCGGCTTACCTAGCTGGAGAGCTGCCAGTCCTTCATTCAGGATCCCCGCATTCGAGCTTCCGGCACCGGCATTGCGATTCATGACTGTATCCCGGTGTTGGGATCTTGACTGCTGAAATCCTGACTTGATCCCAAGAAGAACAAGGAGTCCTAGATGTGATGTTATAGCCCCTACAGAGCCCCGTGTGTTAATTTAGTAAAGGTTCTAAAAATGAAAAAGGTTCTGAAAATGAAAAGATGTTGACCATAGCAACTAAATTAATTCTGTCTATCATTCTCTGTTGCATCCTAGAAAAGAATAAACAGAATCTGGTTGGTTGCTATGGGCAACATCATCACTTCTCATTTTGAGAACCTTTTATTAAATTTACCCACTGATCTCAACATCATCGAGTCTGTCTGGGATTACCTGAAGAGACAGAAGGATTTGAGCAAGCCTAAATCCACAGAAGATCTGTGGTTAGTTCTCCAAGATGTTTGGAAGGGTCGGGTATGTAATTCCGGCGGTCAGGAGACCGGCGTTGGAATCCTGGCGGCAAGCACAGTGTGTCCCCTCATGGTTTCGCTGCACTCGACACACTTGAGGCCCTTGGCTTGCCACAATATTATATACCCCCTTGCGTGGTGGCGTGGACCATCACCCAAGTGGGAATTTGGGGCTCTGGATGGGGTTCTGTCCGGTGCCATTTCGCCAGCTGACAGGATTCCGGTGTCTGTCTCCTGACTGCCGGGATCCCGTTGGCGCATAGAGGGACCGTGGACCACACACAGCTGAACATGAAACTCAGAGCTGGCGCTAAGCAGTGCAGCGGTAGCAGCCAGGACGAAGATGCGTCTTTACTTCTCCCCTCTGCAAACCCCTGCAAGCGGCAACGTACGAGCCGCCAACGATAAGGGCAAGGTAGGGAAAGTATTCACTTCAGTCCAGACGTGCTAACATAGACTGAATTTTACTGAAAAGCTGTGGCACAATACAAAACGTTCCCACATCCCAAACAAGGCACAAAAGAGCTTGGAACATTGTAACTGCTTATTTTACTTTTTTATTGATTTAAATTTGTTTCATTTGTTTTATTTTAGTTTGGTTTAACCTGTCTCCCCTCTTAATCTTTCACTACCTGCATCTCTATTTCCTTGTATCCCACACCCACCACAAACACATCAGCGCTCAATATTACCAAGAGACGTCAGCGCCGGTACTACTTCAGATGGAGCAGGAGACTGAGCACGCGCTGTGCTAGTGCCAGGCTCTCCTCTCCTCATCTTTTCCAATCAGACACAGCGGCGGCTGCGGATGGCAATATTTGTGAGCACTACTGTTCCTAATGGGAGATTTACAGGTATATGGCACTGCTGGGGGGCATTATTTGTGTATCTGGCACTGCTGGGGGGCATTTTTTATGTATCTGGCACTGCTGGGGGGCATTACTTGTGTATCTGGCACTGTTGGCAGGCATTATTTGTGTATCTGGCACTGCTGGGGGCATTTGTTTATCTGGCACTGTTGGGGGCATTATTTGTGTATCTGGCACTGCTGGGGGGCATTACTTGTGTATTTGACACTGATGGGGGGCATTACTTGTTTATCTGGCACTGTTGGGAGGCATTATTTGTGTATCTGGCACTGCTGGGCGGCATTACTTGTGTATCTGGCACTACGCAGGGGGGCATTTCTGTTAAGAGACCACACCCACTTTTCTGAGGCCACACCCACTTTCACAGGAATGCACGTTGTCAAAGTCAGAAAAATATCACGCTGCACATTGCCATATATGCACCTCATGCGTGTGCCCGCTGCACGTGCATGAGCCCTCCCGTGCGTGCATATACTCGCAGTCGCGTGCACTCGCAGGCGCACGGTATGTGCATTTACGGTAGAGTTTGTGTGCGTCTAGCGGGCGACTCAATCGTTACATATTTTAGTCATATAATGTATTTTATAGATTATGGTCCCGTTGATAGAATCTGAAAGTTTAGTTAATGTAGCATGTTCGGGGACAAGGAGATCCCTCTTTGTTTGATACGAAGGGTCAGACAGGGGTTACACAGTGGTGTTTAGTATCCATCGGAAGGGTATATAATTAGCAATATTCCGGTGTTGGTTAGAAACGGATTAATCGCTCGTGCGTATAGTTATGACTATAAGAAGTTTATGGACATTTACTATATTTGCAGTTTATTACCCATGCGGCGGGAAACCTGAGTTCCCCTCCCACCTGAGCAGTTTGAAATAGTCACAGCCCACCTGTATGAACCAACCTATGACCTTTTGTTATAATGCGGAGACGGATTCCTGTGTCCAATGAACAATAAGAATGTAGGGACCATTGTACTGTACTGTGTGTAAGTGTATATAAAGACAAGCCGACCTGGGCCAGCTCCACTCTACTCTTCTCAACGGTTCTCATCACTGATAATCGGGAGCTGGATATCCAGGAAGGCGCTTGCGATTGTTTCCCCTTGTGCGTAAGTTCTCTGCAGCCATTTTACCTCCTATTTGTTGTAAGCCATTCTCTCTCTCCTTCCCCTTAAATGTAATAGTGTTGCTATTGTATTTTAACGTGTAGTAATTCTGTTAGATATTTATGTTAGCCTGGTAGTGTATAAACTGTACTGTATATTCTTTTGCAATTGAACGTTCATTCTCTCTCTTAAAGGTGTTAGAACCTTAGACCGGTATTTGAGTGTTTATTATATTTCTAAGGGTTCTCTGAGCGTCTCAGTCGCTCATACAGCTTTTAAACTAACAAGGTTACATTGCGTTGCATCTACACATTATCACTGCATAAAGGTTTACAGTATAAGTACATTCTTTAAGGTATAGTTATTAAGGTTTAATTCTGTGAGCGTCAGCGCCGCTTGTGATCTCCTCGTGGTCTCGAGCGTCCGCTACGCTGGTAGCATATCATTACGGTAATCGGCAGCCTATGGTGTGCTTGATACCAACAGCGTATTCTCGTGAGCGTTTGTGTCGCTCGAGCGGCTCGCTCCCGATACAGCGTCCGCTACGCTAAGGGCGTACCCTTACGGTACCTCGTGCGCCAATTGCGTACTGTGTCTCTTAACCTTTTATAGTGTTTAATTATAGGGTAAATCTGTAGGCTTTATCAATTGGGGGCTCGGCCGCTCTTCACATATCTGCACTAGGTAACTTTAGCAGACATTATCGGTCAGCAAAGGGCGGGAAGGTGGTATCCCTCGCAGTGCTGACCAGATAAGCGTCTGCTTCGCTTAGTAAGGAGTGCTGAGGGAATCCGGAACCGGAAGGTAAGAACAGTACGTTATTGTCTTTTAAAACTGTTTAGTTTCTGTTTTGCGTACGTACGCATAAGCACACACACCTGTATTTCTTGTTTAGTAGTATTTGTCCGTATATCATTCTCCTGATTGCCACATACCAGTGATAACGTGCTGAGAGATTTGTTGTTATTAATAGTTAAAAGATAAAAAGTAATATTTAAGGGAATAATTGTAAAAGGCACGCACACAGTCTCGCCTAGAAATACAAGGGAGATTTGGGTGGTGTCCAGTGAATGATTACAGTTAAAGATCATTATCATTGATAAACGTGTAGTGTGTTACTGTGGACGTACTTGGTCTGTGTATACGTGTCCTTACAAGGGCAGGGCGTACGCAACGCAAGGGTCGACGCACGGAGCGTATATTACGCAACGGAGCGTACGGATACGCCCACATAATACAAACCGCACGATAGTATTGTTTTAGTAGGCGATAAGGAAGTAACGCGATAATAACGCAAATCTATCTCAAATCCAAAAAAAAAAAAAAAAAGTTAAAGTTAAAAGAAAAAACCTTCTCTGTTGCAATTCTTCTGGGTTAGGCTAATACCGAATGAAAGGAATTCTGTACAGAAATAAGAGTGTTCGAATGTAAGAGTGTGTATATATAAGATTTCTCTCTTTTTACGGACGTGGGAACCATAGGCCATTAGAAAGAGGTACACCAGCGAGAGTGATAGCGTGGGGTGGCTTGGGAGGCGTCCCTTGTTAGTCTCGACATATTATGAGCAGTAGAGTCTGCTGTACATAACAGACCAGGAGGTCAAGGACCAGGAGGTTCAGGTACAGCAGACTAGAAGTAGAGAGCACAACCGAAGAGGGTTGGTGCGAGACCCATATAGGCCAACAAAGCTCATTGCTGAAGGAATTCGCAGCTGAAATTTTCGATTCCACTGATCGTTCCGCACATAAGATTAGTTGCTTGTGTACAGATACGATTGTACCACATGTGATTGTGTGCATTAGCGTGTCTTGAATATTCATAAGAACGCTACTTGCACATTGTTAACGTGATTTGTGTAATTTTTTTTATTTTAAGGGAAGTAGCCTGATCACTCAGGGACATTCCAACGACTGATACTTGCTGGGGAGGGTAACATACTCCCACACGCCCGAGCAAGTAGACGTTCATAGGGGCCCTAGGTTGGGTACGGAACCTCTGGGAACTTTGGTCGCCGTATTGGCCAGCGTGGGCGGAGTTAAGTGGGCGGACCTCGAGGCAAAACCCCCACCGCAGCCTTACCCCGGACATATTGGTTTTTGTAAGGGTTGCCGAAGACCCTGATTTGAAGTCAGAGGTAGTGAAAGCAGCACCTGCAAAGATGGGGGCCAGTTGTTCAGGTAAGGGGCGATCAACCGAGGTTCAGGTTGATTTGGTAAACCAACCAATCGGGTCGGCAAGGTATATCATGTGTGAGAAATATGGTCATCACACACAGATGTTGTGCAATGAATGGGAAAGGATGACTGTGCATGACGGGGAGAAGTTTCCCCGGGTAGGTAGTTTTAACCCAGAAGTATTACAGAATTTAAGGAGAAGAGTTTGCCTGATTAAATCTTCAAAAAGGCGTATTAGACATTATGACTATTTAACATTGTGGCAACAGGAAGTTGAAATACAAAGGGGGTTGGCGCAAGCCACTGGATCTAACCCTATCAGGAAACTGATAGCCACTGCACCCCCACCACCATACATACCTGGAGAGAAATTGGTTGCAGAGAATGGCACACAGGGTTATGATAAATGTATAGAAGTTAAAGATAATGTAACCAAAGTAATTAATGCTAAAACTAATCCGTGCAAGTTGTACCCTGTTTTGAACTCTCCCCAGGATTGTGACCAAGAGGATGAGCCCACAACAATATCAGCACTCTCCCTAGCAGCCACCATAGCAGAAACAACCGTGGGCACGACCCAACCCGTAAGATTAGTATCAAATGCCCCTAGCGGAGGGACAGGTGAGGTCGTATCGACTGGTAAGTACGGCACCATACACTATGCTGAAACCATTTCACCACATGTTGTAGAATCTACTCAGAATGATGTTGTGGGACTTAATCCAGTTAGGGTAATAGCAGTGCCAAATGGGAAAACTGACACTTCAGGAGCAACTCCTGTCAGGAACATCGCCATGCACTGTCCCTTTTCCCGAGCAGAATTAAGATCAATGATGTCTGAATTCCCTGATCCTAGGAAAGATTTAGTTGCATGTCAAAAGTATATTAGAGAGCTAGGAAATTCTGCAGAGCCAAATAACAAAGACTGGAGGACAGTTTTGAGGGCATGTTTACCCCCCAATGTTGATTCGTTAAAGTTTATCGCTGATTGCAAGTTAGATGAGGAAGTACCACTAACAGACGAGTATAATCAGGATAATGTAAAGAGAATCAACTTACAGTTAGGAGTATATTTTCCTGCAGTAGTAAAGTGGAATAAAATCTTTACAATAAAACAAAAAGAAGGTGAATCCACACCAGAGTATTTTCACCGGGCTCTGCAGGATATGGCTAGGTACACTGGTATAGATGACATTAAAACTAATGTACACCACAGGGAAGTAGCTGTCTCTGTATTAATGGATGGGTTAAAAGAGGTTTTAAGGAATAGAATACAAACCACTAGGCCTGATTGGAGAGGTATGTCGGTGGATGCATTGGGAGAGGCTGCTGCTGGGCATGATCGGAATATCATCAGACACAGGGAGTCACAGAGTGATAAGTTAATGGCTGTGAGCATACAGGCCCTTACTACCAGGCCACCTCAGCCCAGAACTGTGACCCCTGTGGGTAAGTCAAGAGGTATAAAATGTTATTGTTGCCACAGAGAGGGACACATGGCACGTGATTGTAAAACAAGACAAATACAAAATTCATATCAACCCCCTAGACAACGACCTATTACGAGACATTGGGATCAAGGACCGCAGAAGCAGAGCTATGAGCCACATGCAGGGGAAACAAAAAGGTATCCCCCAAGAAGAGACTGGCAAATCTCTGATAGTTCCCATCTACCCCCACCACAAGTAATTGCTGCCAGTGCGATTCAGGGGGGTCACCATACCCAATAGGGGTGTGGCCATACCTGTAATCTGCAGCCAGTGAAATTAATTGCGAGTCTTGGAAGTGAACCCGAGGTCACAATTGATGTAGCTGGTAAACCATTAAATTTCCTTGTAGATACGGGGGCTGCCAAATCAGTGATAAATTCGACAGTGGGCATGAGAACCACTGGTAAGACAATTCCAGCCATGGGAGTAACGGGAGTAGTAAAGCACTACCCTGTTAGCAAACCAGCAGAGATTACAATAGGGCCGTTGCATACCAAGCATTCCTTTTTGCTGGCTGCATCGGCACCGACTAATCTCCTGGGAAGAGATTTATTGTGTAAAATGGGGTGCGTCATATATTGTACTCCTGAAGGTGTATTCCTAGACATACCTGAGAACCACGCTCAGGAAGTACAAGATATGCTAGACTCCCCATCAAAATTAATGTCACATACTGTTATGATAAATAGGAGTCCATCCCAGGTAGAAGAAATGACATCCCAAATACCAGAGTCACTTTGGACTAAAGATGGACAAGACACTGGATTAATGGCAAACGTAGCTCCAGTAGTTGTGCAAGTAAAAGATGGTAGGATAGCTCCAAAAATCCCACAATACCCTCTGAAGCCAGAGGTGGAGTTAGGAGTGTACCCCGTAATAGAACGCTTGCTACAACAGGGCATTCTGGAAAGAACATCCAGCACTGCCAATAGTCCCATCTTCCCTGTTAAAAAGAGTGGGGGGAGGGGTTACAGGCTAGTGCAGGATCTAAGGGGGATTAACAAAATAGTTGAGAGTCAGTTCCCCGTAGTGCCAAATCCAGCTGTCATCCTTATGCAAATCCCTCCCACTGCGAAATTTTTCACTGTAATTGACCTCTGCTCCGCCTTCTTCTTGGTACCTCTGCACCCTGACAGCCAATATTTGTTGGCGTTCACATACAGAGGAGTTCAATACACCTGGACTCGCTTACCACAAGGTTTCATTAACAGTCCAAGTATTTTCTCACAAGCCTTACATGATTGTTTACAGTCTTTTCAACCTGAGAGTGGATCAATATTAATACAGTATGTAGACGATCTACTTCTGTGTTCTGATTCACTCGAATCGTCCCTGAGAGATACGAAACAACTCCTGATTCATCTCTCAGAAACCGGACACAAGGTTTCAAAAGATAAGTTGCAATTATGCCAGACTAAGGTAAAATATTTGGGACACTGTCTGACACAAGGACTGAGACACCTGACCGCTGATAGAATTCAAGCAATTCGAGACATGACTCTGCCACAAACCCAGCAACAGATCAGAACGTTTTTAGGAATGTGTGGGTATTGCCGTAACTGGATCCCAGGTTTTTCCATACTAGCATTACCTTTACAGGAGATGGTCTCATCAAACAAACCTGATCGGATTTCGCATACAGACGAATCTGAGATGGCATTTGAGAGACTTAAACAGTGCCTAACGCAGGCACCAGCATTAGGTATGCCAGACTATGGGAAACCCTTTGAGCTGTACGGAACAGAAAGTGCTGGTTGCGCGGCAGGCGTCCTAACCCAAAAGCACGGTGATGCCAGCAGGCCGGTAGCATACTACAGCGCTCAGCTAGACACGGTAGCGCGATCCCTCCCCACATGCTTGCGAAGTGTTGCTGCGATAGCATTGCTAGTAACAAAAAGCGAAGATGTAGTGCTAGGACACAACCTCACAATCCACACGCCACATGCAGTGTCAGCCTTGCTAAATTCTGCCCAAACCAGACACGTCTCATCAGCGCGGTTTACAAGATGGGAATTGGCATTGATGGCCCCCGTAAACATCACCATAAAGAGATGCAGCGCATTAAATCCTGCAACGTATCTCCCAGGTGTGCCTGGACAGGCACAAAGGGTGGAGGATGAGAGTAATGGTGAAGGAGGATTTAGTATAGGAAAAGACATGCATGATTGTATGGAATATTTGACCCAAAATTTCACGGCAAGGCCTGACATCAGTGACAACCCACTAGAAGATGTAGATTTTACTTTCTACACTGACGGTAGTTGTCACAGACAGACGGACTCGGGAGACTTGTGTACTGGATACGCAGTCGTAGATGACCAAGGCACCATAGAAGCAGAACCGCTAGGCCCACCTCACTCAGCCCAGGTTGCTGAACTGGTTGCCCTAACCAGAGCATGTGAATTGGCTAAGGGAAAGTCAGCCAATATCTATACCGATTCTAGATACGCCTTCGGGGTAGTCCATGATTTCGGAGCCCTATGGCGCCTCAGAAATTTCATGACGGCAGCTGGTACACCGGTAGCGCATGCAGCCCACATCAAAAGGCTTCTAACAGTGATACAGGAACCCGACAGAGTGGCTGTTATCAAGTGTAAAGCACATACATATAGCCAAGACCCGGTATCACTTGGTAACAGCCGAGCAGACGAAGCTGCTAAGTTAGCAGCTGGTACCCCCATACAGACAGACATCACACAACTGATGGTATTTAATACTGTCAACACACAGAAATTGTGTGAAATGCAAAATTTGTGTTCCCCACAGGAAAAGGCAGTTTGGAGGTTAAAAGGATATGGCCAGGAGTCCTCAGGACTCTGGACAGATGGACAGGGTAAACCAGTGGCACCAAGAGCATACCTTCCAAGTCTAGCGGAAGCAGCACACGGGCTGACTCATCTGGGCAAAGAAGGGATGTGTAAGCAAGTAAGAGCTTATTGGTGCGCCTGTTATGCACACCAGTGCCTGCAGGAATGTACTGGTGTTTGAATTGTTATGCACACCAGTGCCTGCAGGAATGTACTGGTGTTTGAACTGTTATGCACACCAGTGCCTGCAGGAATGTACTGGTGTCTGAACGGATAGGTATGCAAAACAAATGAACTCACAGACAGACTGGGGAATATGACATTACGTACACAGAAGGTGATAGGGTAACAAAATAACACAAAGTGAACAGAGAAGCCCAGAGGCTAAGAAACTGGGTGTCTCCCTAGTATTATTAATGCTCAGATGGGAAAAGCAAGATGTTGTGTTTTAATACGTAGAGAACCCGAAATGCTGTTGCTAAGGGCAACAGCAAAACCCTAAAGGGTTACCAACGGGTGTGGCAGTAAACTCCTTGGTCAGAGATGGAATGATAGACACAAGGAGAGTCTCCACAATCCTAATCCTCACTTGCAGTGCACAGGTTCAGCTTACTGCCACTAAACTGACACCTGACACCTTGCACAGTGAGACAGGATTTAGGCAGGCAAGTCTTAGAATACAGCCGCAAACTTGCTAAGTTCACAGAGTAGTAAAAGAACCCCAGCAAGCTAAACGACTGACTCCAGTCTTACTGCTAGGTCTGGATTGGCAGAGTGTAGTACCAAATCCCCAGGCCTATTTGCAGTAAGCAACAACAAATACAAAGCTACACAGTACTGGCTAACTTTCAGGAACTGACTAACCAACAAAGATTCAGCAGCATCTGCTTAACCTGAGAAGAGGCCTTATAAAGCAGGTGCTGTCCACGCCCCACTCAGACCTCACAGACTGTGAGCACAAAAACCAGCACCGGATCCCCTGCCGTGCACAGAGCCTGTAACCACTGCACAGCAAAAGACCCGAACCGGAGTATCAGCTGCGCTCAGGTTACTCCGCTAGCACTTGTCTCCCGGTTGCCATGACGACGTGGCAGCACAGGGCAGGAGACCCTAACAGTACCCCCCCTCTGACGAGGGGTCAAAGAACCCCTACCACCGGGTTTATCGGGGAACTGCGAGAAGAAAGAGCGTATCAGTCTGGGGGCATGAAGATCACAACTGCGCACCCACGACCGCTCCTCCGGGCCATACCCCTTCCAGTGCACCAAAAATGACAGCCGACCCCGAACCATCTTGGAGTCAAGAATCCTTTCAACAACAAACTCCCTCTGGCCACGTATCAGAAGAGGGGAAGGTCTTCCACTGGAAGAAGGATTACTAATCGCCCGTTTTAAAAGGGAACAATGAAATGTTTTATTGATACCCAAAGAACGGGGCAGATCTAACTGAAATGCCACCGGATTGATAACCCTGGTGATCTTATAAGGGCCGATGAACCGGGGGCCTAACTTATGAGATGGCTGTCTCAACTTCAAATTCTTGGTAGACAACCAGACGAAGTCTCCTAATTTGAGGCTGCAGGGTCTTTTCCGCTTATCAAAAACCCTTTTGGTCACTAATGACACAGACACAAGGGCTTTCTTCACTTTCTGCCAAATACCTCTAAGGACCGAAACCACAGAGGAACCACCAGGCGTGGAGTCCAGGGGGTCAAAAGAATTGGCCTTAGGATGATGCCCATACACACAAAGGAAGGGAGAGATCCCTGTAGCAGAGTGAGCCGCATTGTTATAGGCAAACTCCGCCATGGACAGATGAGCAACCCAGTCAGTCTGACACTTGGAGACATAACACCTGAGGAACTGCTCCAAGGACTGGTTCACCCTTTCAGTCTGCCCATTAGACTGCGGATGGTAGCCTGACGACAAGCTGACAGAAATCTGGAGATCGGAACAAAATGCCCTCCAGAATTTGGCCACAAACTGGGATCCGCGGTCAGAGACCACATCAAGTGGCAACCAGTGGAGACGCACAACATGCAGCATAAATAATTCAGACAGGCGTCTGGCCGATGGCAGCCCAACCAGTGGAACGAAGTGCGCCATCTTCGAAAACCTGTCAACGACAACCCAGATGGCTGTCATCCCCGAGGATTTGGGCAAGTCCACCACAAAATCCATTGAAATGTGGGTCCATGGCTTAGATGGGATAGAGAGTGGATGTAATGGGCCAACAGGAACCCCTCTAGGAGTCTTATTTCGGGCACAGATGTCACATGCCCGAACCCACTGATCCACATCCTTAGCCACCGAGGGCCACCACACCGCCCTAGATAGCAACTCCCGAGTTCTGGCAATACCCGGGTGACCTGCCGACTTCTTGGCATGGAATTCCAGGAACACTCGCTGTCTTAACCTAGGAGGCACAAACAAAAGACCTACCGGAAGGTCTGGAGGAGCCTGCTCCTGTGCTCTAAGGACTAATGATAAGAGGTCCTGGGTAATGCCCACTTTAATACATGATGGGGACACAATGGGCAACGGCTCCTCGGTGGTCTCCTGGATTGGAGCAAAACTCTGCGAGAGCGCATCAGCCTTGATGTTTTTTGACCCAGGGCGATATGTTATCAAAAAATTAAAGCGAGCAAAAAACAAAGCCCATCGTGCCTGCCTGGCATTGAGACGCTTCGCTGACTCTAAATATGCAAGATTCTTATGGTCGGTGAGAATTGAGACCACAAACTTAGCCCCCTCAAGTCAGTGTCTCCACTCCTCGAGTGCATCCTTAATAGCCAACAATTCCCGGTTACCCACGTCATAATTCATCTCGGCAGGCGAAAATTTACGGGAAAAGTAAGCACAGGGATGAAGGCGATTATCAGACACTCCCATCTGAGAAAGCACTGCCCCAATACCCATCTCAGAGGCATCCACCTCCACCACAAAAGGACGCTCTGGATCTGGGTGTCGCAGCACCTTGGCCGATACAAATGCCCTTTTGAGACGGGCAAAAGCCGCTTTAGCCTCACAAGACCAGTGAGCAACATCCGCCCCTTTCTTAGTGAGTGCCACCAAGGGCGCCACTATAGACGAAAATCCAGCGATAAATCGTCTATAAAAATTTGCAAAGCCCAGGAAACGCTGAAGCACCTTCAAACTAGTGGGCTGCACCCAATCCAGGACTGCCTGTACCTTGGAACCCTCCATCTGGAAACCTTCTGGGGAGATAATATATCCTAGAAATGCGATTTGCTGAACTTCAAATTCGCACTTCTCCAGCTTCGCCCCAAGCCGGTGGTCTCTGAGTTTCTGGAGGACTAAGCGTACATGCTTCCGATGTTCCTCCAGGGAATGGGAGAAGATTAGGATGTCATCTAAGTATACAACTAAGAATCTATCCAAATATTCCCTGAGCACATCATTCATGAAATCCTGGAAGACTTCCGGGGCATTACAGAGCCCAAAAGGCATCACCAAATATTCATAATGCCCTGAGTGGGTATTAAAGGCAGTCTTCCATTCATCCCCCTCTCTTATTCGGATTAGATTGTACGCACCGCGTAGGTCAATCTTAGAAAAAATGGTGGCAGTACGAAGCTGGTCAACCAAGACCGAAATGAGAGGCAGTGGGTATGAGTTTTTAATCGTGATACGGTTCAATTCCCTGAAGTCGATGCAGGGTCGCAACGAACCATCCTTTTTACCCACGAAGAAGAACCCCGACCCAACTGGAGACTGTGAAGGTCTGATAAATCCCTTAGCCAAGTTCTCCTGAATGTACTCTGCCATAGCCTGAGTCTCAGGACGTGACAGGGAGTACAACCTGCTCTTGGGAAGCTTAGCATTTGGCAACAAATCAATGGCACAGTCATAGGGGCGATGGGGAGGTAGTACCTCTGCAACTTTTTTGGAGAACACGTCCGCAAAATCTGCATAACACCCTGGCAATCCTGGCAAACTTAGCTGCGAGAGCCTGACTGGAAGGCTCAAGCAACTCCTGAAACAATCAGTACCCCAACTAAGAATCTCCCCAGAGACCCAGTCAAATTGAGGATTGTGGGCCCTTAACCAGGGTAACCCCAACACCAATGGGGCAAAAGTACAGACAGTCACATAAAAGGACAATTTTTCAGAGTGTGTGGCTCCAATAAACAAAGAAATCTGGCTAGTGCAAGAGGTAATTTTACCTTGGGATAATGGTTCCCCGTTTAACCCACAAATCTCAATTTCCGATGCCAAAGGTACTAAGGGAACAGAGTGTTTCAGGGCGAATTGGCGGTCCATAAAAACCCCGTCGGCCCCACTGTCCACAAAGGCCTCAGTCTTGACAGTTTGACCGAGGATCTTCAAGGTCACCGGAATGATAAAAGTCTTCTTGGGAAATTCTGACTTCTGGCCTGACAGGATATTTCCCATCACCCTCAGGCCCTGAAGTTTTCCGTCTTTTCTGGGCATGATACTACCACATGACCTTTATTCCCACAGTACAAACACAACCCCTGCTGTCTCCTCCGCGTCTTCTCGCGCGAGGAGAGGCGGGTAGCCCCAATCTGCATAGGCTCCTCGGAAAATTCTTCAGAGTCTGAGGTTCCCTTGGGAAAGAAGGAAACCTCAGTCTCCCTTTCAAGCCTACGCTCTCTCAGCCGTCTATCCACCCGGATGGATAACTGCATGAGCTGATCCAAGCTATCAGGCAAGGGATATTGTACCAGTTGGTCTTTTATCTGGTTAGAAAGACCTCTTCGGTACTGGTGTCTCAGGGCTGGGTCATTCCACTGGGTATCATGGGCCAACCTCCGAAACTCCGTACAGTAAACCTCAACTGGCCTTCGACCTTGCTTAAGGATCGAAATCTGAGCCTCGGCTGAGGCCGTCTTGTCAGGGTCATCATACAACATGCCCAGTGCCGTAAAAAAAGCATCAACACTTTTAAGCGATGGAAAGTCAGGCTGCAACCCATATGCCCAGACCTGTGGGTCTCCTTGTAGCAAGGAAATCACTATGCCCACCCGCTGAATCTCCGACCCAGAAGACTGAGGCCTAAGCCGGAAGTATAGCTTGCAGCTCTCCTTGAAACAAAAGAACTGCGAGCGATCTCCAGAAAAACGATCCGGGAGATTTACTTTCGGCTCCTTAACCCCTGAAGGTGCTGCTGCTGCGGGAGCTCCGCCAACGGCCTGGGAGGTGTGCATTTTAATGGACAAATCATTAAATTGTCGAGTCAGGACCTGCACCTGATCGACCACCTGTTGCAACGTATTTTGAGGGGTATGCTCCATATTCCCACAAAATTTCAACAGGAGTATTAGGCTGCTGAATATGTTATGCACACCAGTGCCTGCAGGAATGTACTGGTGTTTGAATTGTTATGCACACCAGTGCCTGCAGGAATGTACTGGTGTTTGAACTGTTAGGCACACCAGTGCCTGCAGGAATGTACTGGTGTCTGAACGGATAGGTATGCAAAACAAATGAACTCACAGACAGACTGGGGAATATGACATTACGTACACAGAAGGTGATAGGGTAACAAAATAACACAAAGTGAACAGAGAAGCCCAGAGGCTAAGAAACTGGGTGTCTCCCTAGTATTAGTAATGCTCAGATGGGAAAAGCAAGATGTTGTGTTTTAATACGTAGAGAACCCGAAATGCTGTTGCTAAGGGCAACAGCAAAACCCTAAAGGGTTACCAACGGGTGTGGCAGTAAACTCCTTGGTCAGAGATGGAATGATAGACACAAGGAGAGTCTCCACAATCCTAATCCTCACTTGCAGTGCACAGGTTCAGCTTACTGCCACTAAACTGACACCTGACACCTTGCACAGTGAGACAGGATTTAGGCAGGCAAGTCTTAGAATACAGCCGCAAACTTGCTAAGTTCACAGAGTAGTAAAAGAACCCCAGCAAGCTAAACGACTGACTCCAGTCTTACTGCTAGGTCTGGATTGGCAGAGTGTAGTACCAAATCCCCAGGCCTATTTGCAGTAAGCAACAACAAATACAAAGCTACACAGTACTGGCTAACTTTCAGGAACTGACTAACCAACAAAGATTCAGCAGCATCTGCTTAACCTGAGAAGAGGCCTTATAAAGCAGGTGCTGTCCACGCCCCACTCAGACCTCACAGACTGTGAGCACAAAAACCAGCACCGGATCCCCTGCCGTGCACAGAGCCTGTAACCACTGCACAGCAAAAGACCCGAACCGGAGTATCAGCTGTGCTCAGGTTACTCCGCTAGCACTTGTCTCCCGGTTGCCATGACGACGTGGCAGCACAGGGCAGGAGACCCTAACAGCGCCCCAGGATTTTCTTCCCATGCAGGTAAGAGAGCAATGACATGCCTCACCTGCTTGAGGAAGAATATCGGGAAAACAATACTAACAGAACCATCTCATATCCCACCAACAGACGGCCCTTTTCAAGTAATACAGATTGATTTCATACAATTACCCCCTTTTCGAAATTTGAAGTATGTACTAGTTTGTATAGATGTGTTTTCAAATTGGGTCGAAGCATTTCCTGCGGCCACAAATACCGCTATGTTTACTGCTAAGAAAATTGTGCAGGAATTTGTGTGTAGATACGGTATCCCCAGAATAATTGAAAGTGATAGGGGTACCCATTTTACAGGTGATGTCTTTCAAGGAATGTATAAGTTGATGGGAATTAATAGTAAGCTGCACACTCCGTACCACCCCCAGGCGAGTGCGAAGGTAGAAAGAGTGAACAGCACTATTAAAAATAAATTGAGCAAAGTTATGGCAGAAACAGGATTGACATGGCCAGAAGCTTTGCCCATTGTACTATACAGCATCAGAACCACTCCCAGGTCCCCTCTTAATCTGTCCCCCTTTGAAATTCTGTTTGGTCGACAACCGCATGTTATGATTAACCCTCAGGATGATTTGAAGTGTAACAATGAAGTGACTGTAAAGTACTTGGTTAAGATGAGTAAACAGCTAAGGACTCAGAATGATAATTT
Organism: Pseudophryne corroboree; assembly: GCF_028390025.1. Lineage (NCBI taxonomy): Eukaryota > Metazoa > Chordata > Amphibia > Anura > Myobatrachidae > Pseudophryne > Pseudophryne corroboree. Next base: position 752,457,293 of record NC_086444.1, read on the forward strand.
GAAGTTGGTGATTCCTGATCTGCCAGATAGTAATTGTCATGACATTGAACCTGGGGATTATGTAATGATACGGAATTTTCTACGCTCAGGTTGCCTCATTGACAGATGGGAAGGACCATACCAAGTCTTATTGATTAGCACAACAGCATTGAAGGTTGCCGAGAGAGAGACTTGGGTTCATTCGTCCCATTGTAAGAAGGTTGCTGATCCAGAGAGGTCTCGTGATAAAGAACAGACGGTAGAGGAAGTTGTATCACTGGAGTGTCTGTTTCAGGAAGATTGAGACGGCACCTGAGCATTGAGAATAATAAGATCGGAGGCAGTTGTCGATCCCCTGTTCCCTTTTATTGTTTTTCTCCACCTCCCATCCCATCTCCCTCAATTATTTCTTTCCCCCTTCTCATTTTTCTCCATTTCCTCCTATAAGATGGACTTGCCCCAAGAGACTGTGATCCGGATTTTCCTGTTGACCATGATGTTGACCAGAGCAGTCTGTTCCGGCGAGAGTACCATGGAGGTCGAGAGAGGTTCTGGAATGGGTTCTGATGACAGAGATGGAGGCGTAGATTTCCAAGAACAACATAATCACCAAGCAAAGGCGAGTATCAGAAAACGATCTGGTAGCATTGACCATAGAAGGAACTGTGAAGGATTGTTAGCTGAAGAAAATTGCATCTGTAGGCATTGTGATAACTTAGTTGAGGATGGGTGCATCAAGAAATGTCAGTCCAGTTTTAACATTAACATGGACCGGCATCCATTGGGTGACTATCACTCATTAGTGGGTAAGGCGTTAAACCAAACAGACTGCTGGGTATGCTCTCAAGTACCTCAAGGTCACAGCAAGTCAGGACTAGTACCATTTCCTTTAACGATAGGGGAGGTACTTGAGTTAAGTGGTGGGAGGCCGGTGGACAAGAGGTTTAACATCTCTAGTCCTCCTAGTTTGAAGCTCCACCAATACCATGTGGATAGGTCCTTAGTGTGTTTTAACATTTCCAATCCCCGAAAGCCGGGAAATTGGGAAGTGTCATGGAATAACAAAACCATGACCTTTTCATATAGAGCCGATAGAATGCCTACAGCTTATACGCCACATAGCCGATAGTGGAAAATATTTCCGATATAGGTATACCCTAGGAAGTAGGACCATGAGAGTTGGAGAAGTATCACCAGGATACTGTGCACATATCATACAACCGGATACGTGTACTAGACAGATGGGAGAACTAGGGTTAGGAGGGTTCACATGGAAGATGTGTAACATGGTTCTAACATATTCAGTCCCATATGTTCTCCCCGATGATGCATATTTCATATGCGGGAGAAAGGCGTATAAGTGGCTTGCCCCAAACTCAGAGGGATTGTGTTATATTGGAAAAGTATTGCCTGAGGTAATGACTGATTCACATACCAAAATGAAAGATATTCACCGCAGTGCCCCAGCTCCTTATACTCACACTCATTACGAGCACATCGTTAAACGGCACCTGATAGAAAGAACAGAGCATCCGGCTTCTGACCTGATCCATGAATCCACCGGGATTCAATTCCTAATCGCATTAGATATCACTCGTACCGCCAGAGGAGTGATAAATTATAAATATATATCTGCGCTTGCAAATTTATTAGACAATATCACTGAAATGTATGATGACACATTCAGGTATACTGGGAGAGAGTTACAAACCTACAAAACAGAACTGGTTCAGCATAGGATGATTCTCAATTATCTCACGGCTGTGACAGGCGGGTATTGTGTTACCCTAGCGACTCAGTATGGAATACTGGGCCAGATGTATTAACCTGAAGAAGGCATAAGGAAGTGATAAACCAGTGATATGTGCAAGGTGATAAAGGCACCAGCCAATCAGCTCCAATATGTAGATTAACAGTTAGGATCTGATTGGCTGGTGCCTTTATCACCTTGCACATATCACTGGTTTATCACTTCCTTATGCCTTCTCCAGGTTAATACATCTGCCCCAAAGTGCTGCACGTATATTACAAACAGCACTGAGGACCCAGCCGAGGTCATAGACCAAAAGATGGATGACATTTTGCAATTAAAATGGGAGTTCCGAAGGAAACACAATCTCACCCTTACTGCTGTGGGTAATGAGCTGACCGGTTGGCTGTCATGGTTGAACCCACGAAATTGGTTCTCTGGTTTAGGAGAATGGGCTCAAGGAATTATAATGGATGTAGGTAAATTTCTTTTGTGTATTCTGGGTGTCATCATATTGGTCGGTCTGATATTTAGATGCGTTCGGGTTTTAACAAAGTGTAAACGTAGCGCCCGAGTGATGAGTTTAAGAAGTGAAGATACTGTAATAACAACGACTGATTTGATTTACGACCCAACCATTGAGACAATGTTGTGATGAAAATGTGATTCCACGGTCCGTTTCTTTCACCCGTTTCTCCTTTGTTTTCCTCCAAGGTAAAAAGACATCCGCTTGGAAGAAGAATTTGACAACCTTTTACACAGACCACTGATGGACAATGCCATAGACCCCCCCATATCCCTAGTGACTTTAACTTTACGCTAGCCCAACACTTCTAAAGAAAAATTGTAAGTCTATGGACATTGAGAAAGCTTTTTGCTCGCATTTTGGCAAAAGCCCAAAGAGACTACAGTCAACATGTACATCAAGACAAGACACCAGACAAAAACTTCAATCAACAAATGTATATTAAACTCACATAGTTTATGACTGCATTTACCATAATTGCTCCTTATCTTCATCTCTACAACCTTCAGGTAATGACACACATAGTCGATAGGGAATATAGGCACAGATATCAGCACTCACATATCCCCCCCATTCATGTATCATCAACTAAAATGTGCTCCCCCATTTTGTTGCAACCAAAAGTTGAAAAGAGCTCGGTAAAGTTTGACAGCCCATCCACAGACCCGTAATACGGGATAAGAAGGAATTCAAATGTATACTTCGCAATACCTCGAAGCTTGATCTAAAACACGTACGGCACGATGATACATGACCCCTCAAACATGGACTCATACATACATGCTTCTACTATCTCACTAGGTCATACCTTTTTCCCACCTTCTTCTCTTCTCCCTTACCCAATCATAGAAATGTATTATACATGACATATATTTTTCTCTTTTTGAACTGTTTTAGGAAGTGGCAGTTATTGGTGACTGCCAAAGGGTGGACTGTCAAAGTCAGAAAAATATCACGCTGCACATTGCCATATATGCACCTCATGCGTGTGCCCGCTGCACGTGCATGAGCCCTCCCGTGCGTGCATATACTCGCAGTCGCGTGCACTCGCAGGCGCACGGTATGTGCATTTACGGTAGAGTTTGTGTGCGTCTAGCGGGCGACTCAATCGTTACATATTTTAGTCATATAATGTATTTTGTAGATTATGGTCCCGTTGATAGAATCTGAAAGTTTAGTTAATGTAGCATGTTCGGGGACAAGGAGATCCCTCTTTGTTTGATACGAAGGGTCAGACAGGGGTTACACAGTGGTGTTTAGTATCCATCGGAAGGGTATATAATTAGCAATATTCCGGTGTTGGTTAGAAACGGATTAATCGCTCGTGCGTATAGTTATGACTATAAGAAGTTTATGGACATTTACTATATTTGCAGTTTATTACCCATGCGGCGGGAAACCTGAGTTCCCCTCCCACCTGAGCAGTTTGAAATAGTCACAGCCCACCTGTATGAACCAACCTATGACCTTTTGTTATAATGCGGAGACGGATTCCTGTGTCCAATGAACAATAAGAATGTAGGGACCATTGTACTGTACTGTGTGTAAGTGTATATAAAGACAAGCCGACCTGGGCCAGCTCCACTCTACTCTTCTCAACGGTTCTCATCACTGATAATCGGGAGCTGGATATCCAGGAAGGCGCTTGCGATTGTTTCCCCTTGTGCGTAAGTTCTCTGCAGCCATTTTACCTCCTATTTGTTGTAAGCCATTCTCTCTCTCCTTCCCCTTAAATGTAATAGTGTTGCTATTGTATTTTAACGTGTAGTAATTCTGTTAGATATTTATGTTAGCCTGGTAGTGTATAAACTGTACTGTATATTCTTTTGCAATTGAACGTTCATTCTCTCTCTTAAAGGTGTTAGAACCTTAGACCGGTATTTGAGTGTTTATTATATTTCTAAGGGTTCTCTGAGCGTCTCAGTCGCTCATACAGCTTTTAAACTAACAAGGTTACATTGCGTTGCATCTACACATTATCACTGCATAAAGGTTTACAGTATAAGTACATTCTTTAAGGTATAGTTATTAAGGTTTAATTCTGTGAGCGTCAGCGCCGCTTGTGATCTCCTCGTGGTCTCGAGCGTCCGCTACGCTGGTAGCATATCATTACGGTAATCGGCAGCCTATGGTGTGCTTGATACCAACAGCGTATTCTCGTGAGCGTTTGTGTCGCTCGAGCGGCTCGCTCCCGATACAGCGTCCGCTACGCTAAGGGCGTACCCTTACGGTACCTCGTGCGCCAATTGCGTACTGTGTCTCTTAACCTTTTATAGTGTTTAATATAGGGTAAATCTGTAGGCTTTATCAATTGGGGGCTCGGCCGCTCTTCACATATCTGCACTAGGTAACTTTAGCAGACATTATCGGTCAGCAAAGGGCGGGAAGGTGGTATCCCTCGCAGTGCTGACCAGATAAGCGTCTGCTTCGCTTAGTAAGGAGTGCTGAGGGAATCCGGAACCGGAAGGTAAGAACAGTACGTTATTGTCTTTTAAAACTGTTTAGTTTCTGTTTTGCGTACGTACGCATAAGCACACACACCTGTATTTCTTGTTTAGTAGTATTTGTCCGTATATCATTCTCCTGATTGCCACATACCAGTGATAACGTGCTGAGAGATTTGTTGTTATTAATAGTTAAAAGATAAAAAGTAATATTAAAGGGAATAATTGTAAAAGGCACGCACACAGTCTCGCCTAGAAATACAAGGGAGATTTGGGTGGTGTCCAGTGAATGATTACAGTTAAAGATCATTATCATTGATAAACGTGTAGTGTGTTACTGTGGACGTACTTGGTCTGTGTACACGTGTCCTTACAAGGGCAGGGCGTACGCAACGCAAGGGTCGACGCACGGAGCGTATATTACGCAACGGAGCGTACGGATACGCCCACATAATACAAACCGCACGATAGTATTGTTTTAGTAGGCGATAAGGAAGTAACGCGATAATAACGCAAATCTATCTCAAATCCAAAAAAAAAAAAAAAAAAGTTAAAGTTAAAAGAAAAAACCTTCTCTGTTGCAATTCTTCTGGGTTAGGCTAATACCGAATGAAAGGAATTCTGTACAGAAATAAGAGTGTTCGAATGTAAGAGTGTGTATATATAAGATTTCTCTCTTTTTACGGACGTGGGAACCATAGGCCATTAGAAAGAGGTACACCAGCGAGAGTGATAGCGTGGGGTGGCTTGGGAGGCGTCCCTTGTTAGTCTCGACATATTATGAGCAGTAGAGTCTGCTGTACATAACAGACCAGGAGGTCAAGGACCAGGAGGTTCAGGTACAGCAGACTAGAAGTAGAGAGCACAACCGAAGAGGGTTGGTGCGAGACCCATATAGGCCAACAAAGCTCATTGCTGAAGGAATTCGCAGCTGAAATTTTCGATTCCACTGATCGTTCCGCACATAAGATTAGTTGCTTGTGTACAGATACGATTGTACCACATGTGATTGTGTGCATTAGCGTGTCTTGAATATTCATAAGAACGCTACTTGCACATTGTTAACGTGATTTGTGTAATTTTTTTTATTTTAAGGGAAGTAGCCTGATCACTCAGGGACATTCCAACGACTGATACTTGCTGGGGAGGGTAACATACTCCCACACGCCCGAGCAAGTAGACGTTCATAGGGGCCCTAGGTTGGGTACGGAACCTCTGGGAACTTTGGTCGCCGTATTGGCCAGCGTGGGCGGAGTTAAGTGGGCGGACCTCGAGGCAAAACCCCCACCGCAGCCTTACCCCGGACATATTGGTTTTTGTAAGGGTTGCCGAAGACCCTGATTTGAAGTCAGAGGTAGTGAAAGCAGCACCTGCAAAGATGGGGGCCAGTTGTTCAGGTAAGGGGCGATCAACCGAGGTTCAGGTTGATTTGGTAAACCGACCAATCGGGTCGGCAAGGTATATCATGTGTGAGAAATATGGTCATCACACACAGATGTTGTGCAATGAATGGGAAAGGATGACTGTGCATGACGGGGAGAAGTTTCCCCGGGTAGGTAGTTTTAACCCAGAAGTATTACAGAATTTAAGGAGAAGAGTTTGCCTGATTAAATCTTCAAAAAGGCGTATTAGACATTATGACTATTTAACATTGTGGCAACAGGAAGTTGAAATACAAAGGGGGTTGGCGCAAGCCACTGGATCTAACCCTATCAGGAAACTGATAGCCACTGCACCCCCACCACCATACATACCTGGAGAGAAATTGGTTGCAGAGAATGGCACACAGGGTTATGATAAATGTATAGAAGTTAAAGATAATGTAACCAAAGTAATTAATGCTAAAACTAATCCGTGCAAGTTGTACCCTGTTTTGAACTCTCCCCAGGATTGTGACCAAGAGGATGAGCCCACAACAATATCAGCACTCTCCCTAGCAGCCACCATAGCAGAAACAACCGTGGGCACGACCCAACCCGTAAGATTAGTATCAAATGCCCCTAGCGGAGGGACAGGTGAGGTCGTATCGACTGGTAAGTACGGCACCATACACTATGCTGAAACCATTTCACCACATGTTGTAGAATCTACTCAGAATGATGTTGTGGGACTTAATCCAGTTAGGGTAATAGCAGTGCCAAATGGGAAAACTGACACTTCAGGAGCAACTCCTGTCAGGAACATCGCCATGCACTGTCCCTTTTCCCGAGCAGAATTAAGATCAATGATGTCTGAATTCCCTGATCCTAGGAAAGATTTAGTTGCATGTCAAAAGTATATTAGAGAGCTAGGAAATTCTGCAGAGCCAAATAACAAAGACTGGAGGACAGTTTTGAGGGCATGTTTACCCCCCAATGTTGATTCGTTAAAGTTTATCGCTGATTGCAAGTTAGATGAGGAAGTACCACTAACAGACGAGTATAATCAGGATAATGTAAAGAGAATCAACTTACAGTTAGGAGTATATTTTCCTGCAGTAGTAAAGTGGAATAAAATCTTTACAATAAAACAAAAAGAAGGTGAATCCACACCAGAGTATTTTCACCGGGCTCTGCAGGATATGGCTAGGTACACTGGTATAGATGACATTAAAACTAATGTACACCACAGGGAAGTAGCTGTCTCTGTATTAATGGATGGGTTAAAAGAGGTTTTAAGGAATAGAATACAAACCACTAGGCCTGATTGGAGAGGTATGTCGGTGGATGCATTGGGAGAGGCTGCTGCTGGGCATGATCGGAATATCATCAGACACAGGGAGTCACAGAGTGATAAGTTAATGGCTGTGAGCATACAGGCCCTTACTACCAGGCCACCTCAGCCCAGAACTGTGACCCCTGTGGGTAAGTCAAGAGGTATAAAATGTTATTGTTGCCACAGAGAGGGACACATGGCACGTGATTGTAAAACAAGACAAATACAAAATTCATATCAACCCCCTAGACAACGACCTATTACGAGACATTGGGATCAAGGACCGCAGAAGCAGAGCTATGAGCCACATGCAGGGGAAACAAAAAGGTATCCCCCAAGAAGAGACTGGCAAATCTCTGATAGTTCCCATCTACCCCCACCACAAGTAATTGCTGCCAGTGCGATTCAGGGGGGTCACCATACCCAATAGGGGTGTGGCCATACCTGTAATCTGCAGCCAGTGAAATTAATTGCGAGTCTTGGAAGTGAACCCGAGGTCACAATTGATGTAGCTGGTAAACCATTAAATTTCCTTGTAGATACGGGGGCTGCCAAATCAGTGATAAATTCGACAGTGGGCATGAGAACCACTGGTAAGACAATTCCAGCCATGGGAGTAACGGGAGTAGTAAAGCACTACCCTGTTAGCAAACCAGCAGAGATTACAATAGGGCCGTTGCATACCAAGCATTCCTTTTTGCTGGCTGCATCGGCACCGACTAATCTCCTGGGAAGAGATTTATTGTGTAAAATGGGGTGCGTCATATATTGTACTCCTGAAGGTGTATTCCTAGACATACCTGAGAACCACGCTCAGGAAGTACAAGATATGCTAGACTCCCCATCAAAATTAATGTCACATACTGTTATGATAAATAGGAGTCCATCCCAGGTAGAAGAAATGACATCCCAAATACCAGAGTCACTTTGGACTAAAGATGGACAAGACACTGGATTAATGGCAAACGTAGCTCCAGTAGTTGTGCAAGTAAAAGATGGTAGGATAGCTCCAAAAATCCCACAATACCCTCTGAAGCCAGAGGTGGAGTTAGGAGTGTACCCCGTAATAGAACGCTTGCTACAACAGGGCATTCTGGAAAGAACATCCAGCACTGCCAATAGTCCCATCTTCCCTGTTAAAAAGAGTGGGGGGAGGGGTTACAGGCTAGTGCAGGATCTAAGGGGGATTAACAAAATAGTTGAGAGTCAGTTCCCCGTAGTGCCAAATCCAGCTGTCATCCTTATGCAAATCCCTCCCACTGCGAAATTTTTCACTGTAATTGACCTCTGCTCCGCCTTCTTCTTGGTACCTCTGCACCCTGACAGCCAATATTTGTTGGCGTTCACATACAGAGGAGTTCAATACACCTGGACTCGCTTACCACAAGGTTTCATTAACAGTCCAAGTATTTTCTCACAAGCCTTACATGATTGTTTACAGTCTTTTCAACCTGAGAGTGGATCAATATTAATACAGTATGTAGACGATCTACTTCTGTGTTCTGATTCACTCGAATCGTCCCTGAGAGATACGAAACAACTCCTGATTCATCTCTCAGAAACCGGACACAAGGTTTCAAAAGATAAGTTGCAATTATGCCAGACTAAGGTAAAATATTTGGGACACTGTCTGACACAAGGACTGAGACACCTGACCGCTGATAGAATTCAAGCAATTCGAGACATGTCTCTGCCACAAACCCAGCAACAGATCAGAACGTTTTTAGGAATGTGTGGGTATTGCCGTAACTGGATCCCAGGTTTTTCCATACTAGCATTACCTTTACAGGAGAGGGTCTCATCAAACAAACCTGATCGGATTTCGCATACAGACGAATCTGAGATGGCATTTGAGAGACTTAAACAGTGCCTAACGCAGGCACCAGCATTAGGTATGCCAGACTATGGGAAACCCTTTGAGCTGTACGGAACAGAAAGTGCTGGTTGCGCGGCAGGCGTCCTAACCCAAAAGCACGGTGATGCCAGCAGGCCGGTAGCATACTACAGCGCTCAGCTAGACACGGTAGCGCGATCCCTCCCCACATGCTTGCGAAGTGTTGCTGCGATAGCATTGCTAGTAACAAAAAGCGAAGATGTAGTGCTAGGACACAACCTCACAATCCACACGCCACATGCAGTGTCAGCCTTGCTAAATTCTGCCCAAACCAGACACGTCTCATCAGCGCGGTTTACAAGATGGGAATTGGCATTGATGGCCCCCGTAAACATCACCATAAAGAGATGCAGCGCATTAAATCCTGCAACGTATCTCCCAGGTGTGCCTGGACAGGCACAAAGGGTGGAGGATGAGAGTAATGGTGAAGGAGGATTTAGTATAGGAAAAGACATGCATGATTGTATGGAATATTTGACCCAAAATTTCACGGCAAGGCCTGACATCAGTGACAACCCACTAGAAGATGTAGATTTTACTTTCTACACTGACGGTAGTTGTCACAGACAGACGGACTCGGGAGACTTGTGTACTGGATACGCAGTCGTAGATGACCAAGGCACCATAGAAGCAGAACCGCTAGGCCCACCTCACTCAGCCCAGGTTGCTGAACTGGTTGCCCTAACCAGAGCATGTGAATTGGCTAAGGGAAAGTCAGCCAATATCTATACCGATTCTAGATACGCCTTCGGGGTAGTCCATGATTTCGGAGCCCTATGGCGCCTCAGAAATTTCATGACGGCAGCTGGTACACCGGTAGCGCATGCAGCCCACATCAAAAGGCTTCTAACAGTGATACAGGAACCCGACAGAGTGGCTGTTATCAAGTGTAAAGCACATACATATAGCCAAGACCCGGTATCACTTGGTAACAGCCGAGCAGACGAAGCTGCTAAGTTAGCAGCTGGTACCCCCATACAGACAGACATCACACAACTGATGGTATTTAATACTGTCAACACACAGAAATTGTGTGAAATGCAAAATTTGTGTTCCCCACAGGAAAAGGCAGTTTGGAGGTTAAAAGGATATGGCCAGGAGTCCTCAGGACTCTGGACAGATGGACAGGGTAAACCAGTGGCACCAAGAGCATACCTTCCAAGTCTAGCGGAAGCAGCACACGGGCTGACTCATCTGGGCAAAGAAGGGATGTGTAAGCAAGTAAGAGCTTATTGGTGCGCCTGTTATGCACACCAGTGCCTGCAGGAATGTACTGGTGTTTGAATTGTTATGCACACCAGTGCCTGCAGGAATGTACTGGTGTTTGAACTGTTATGCACACCAGTGCCTGCAGGAATGTACTGGTGTCTGAACGGATAGGTATGCAAAACAAATGAACTCACAGACAGACTGGGGAATATGACATTACGTACACAGAAGGTGATAGGGTAACAAAATAACACAAAGTGAACAGAGAAGCCCAGAGGCTAAGAAACTGGGTGTCTCCCTAGTATTATTAATGCTCAGATGGGAAAAGCAAGATGTTGTGTTTTAATACGTAGAGAACCCGAAATGCTGTTGCTAAGGGCAACAGCAAAACCCTAAAGGGTTACCAACGGGTGTGGCAGTAAACTCCTTGGTCAGAGATGGAATGATAGACACAAGGAGAGTCTCCACAATCCTAATCCTCACTTGCAGTGCACAGGTTCAGCTTACTGCCACTAAACTGACACCTGACACCTTGCACAGTGAGACAGGATTTAGGCAGGCAAGTCTTAGAATACAGCCGCAAACTTGCTAAGTTCACAGAGTAGTAAAAGAACCCCAGCAAGCTAAACGACTGACTCCAGTCTTACTGCTAGGTCTGGATTGGCAGAGTGTAGTACCAAATCCCCAGGCCTATTTGCAGTAAGCAACAACAAATACAAAGCTACACAGTACTGGCTAACTTTCAGGAACTGACTAACCAACAAAGATTCAGCAGCATCTGCTTAACCTGAGAAGAGGCCTTATAAAGCAGGTGCTGTCCACGCCCCACTCAGACCTCACAGACTGTGAGCACAAAAACCAGCACCGGATCCCCTGCCGTGCACAGAGCCTGTAACCACTGCACAGCAAAAGACCCGAACCGGAGTATCAGCTGCGCTCAGGTTACTCCGCTAGCGCTTGTCTCCCGGTTGCCATGACGACGTGGCAGCACAGGGCAGGAGACCCTAACAGTACCCCCCCTCTGACGAGGAGTCAAAGAACCCCTACCACCGGGTTTATCGGGGAACTGCGAGAAGAAAGAGCGTATCAGTCTGGGGGCATGAAGATCACAACTGCGCACCCACGACCGCTCCTCCGGGCCATACCCCTTCCAGTGCACCAAAAATGACAGCCGACCCCGAACCATCTTGGAGTCAAGAATCCTTTCAACAACAAACTCCCTCTGGCCACGTATCAGAAGAGGGGAAGGTCTTCCACTGGAAGAAGGATTACTAATCGCCCGTTTTAAAAGGGAACAATGAAATGTTTTATTGATACCCAAAGAACGGGGCAGATCTAACTGAAATGCCACCGGATTGATAACCCTGGTGATCTTATAAGGGCCGATGAACCGGGGGCCTAACTTATGAGATGGCTGTCTCAACTTCAAATTCTTGGTAGACAACCAGACGAAGTCTCCTAATTTGAGGCTGCAGGGTCTTTTCCGCTTATCAAAAACCCTTTTGGTCACTAATGACACAGACACAAGGGCTTTCTTCACTTTCTGCCAAATACCTCTAAGGACCGAAACCACAGAGGAACCACCAGGCGTGGAGTCCAGGGGGTCAAAAGAATTGGCCTTAGGATGATGCCCATACACACAAAGGAAGGGAGAGATCCCTGTAGCAGAGTGAGCCGCATTGTTATAGGCAAACTCCGCCATGGACAGATGAGCAACCCAGTCAGTCTGACACTTGGAGACATAACACCTGAGGAACTGCTCCAAGGACTGGTTCACCCTTTCAGTCTGCCCATTAGACTGCGGATGGTAGCCTGACGACAAGCTGACAGAAATCTGGAGATCGGAACAAAATGCCCTCCAGAATTTGGCCACAAACTGGGATCCGCGGTCAGAGACCACATCAAGTGGCAACCAGTGGAGACGCACAACATGCAGCATAAATAATTCAGACAGGCGTCTGGCCGATGGCAGCCCAACCAGTGGAACGAAGTGCGCCATCTTCGAAAACCTGTCAACGACAACCCAGATGGCTGTCATCCCCGAGGATTTGGGCAAGTCCACCACAAAATCCATTGAAATGTGGGTCCATGGCTTAGATGGGATAGAGAGTGGATGTAATGGGCCAACAGGAACCCCTCTAGGAGTCTTATTTCGGGCACAGATGTCACATGCCCGAACCCACTGATCCACATCCTTAGCCACCGAGGGCCACCACACCGCCCTAGATAGCAACTCCCGAGTTCTGGCAATACCCGGGTGACCTGCCGACTTCTTGGCATGGAATTCCAGGAACACTCGCTGTCTTAACCTAGGAGGCACAAACAAAAGACCTACCGGAAGGTCTGGAGGAGCCTGCTCCTGTGCTCTAAGGACTAATGATAAGAGGTCCTGGGTAATGCCCACTTTAATACATGATGGGGACACAATGGGCAACGGCTCCTCGGTGGTCTCCTGGATTGGAGCAAAACTCCGCGAGAGCGCATCAGCCTTGATGTTTTTTGACCCAGGGCGATATGTTATCAAAAAATTAAAGCGAGCAAAAAACAAAGCCCATCGTGCCTGCCTGGCATTGAGACGCTTCGCTGACTCTAAATATGCAAGATTCTTATGGTCGGTGAGAATTGAGACCACAAACTTAGCCCCCTCAAGTCAGTGTCTCCACTCCTCGAGTGCATCCTTAATAGCCAACAATTCCCGGTTACCCACGTCATAATTCATCTCGGCAGGCGAAAATTTACGGGAAAAGTAAGCACAGGGATGAAGGCGATTATCAGACACTCCCATCTGAGAAAGCACTGCCCCAATACCCATCTCAGAGGCATCCACCTCCACCACAAAAGGACGCTCTGGATCTGGGTGTCGCAGCACCTTGGCCGATACAAATGCCCTTTTGAGACGGGCAAAAGCCGCTTTAGCCTCACAAGACCAGTGAGCAACATCCGCCCCTTTCTTAGTGAGTGCCACCAAGGGCGCCACTATAGACGAAAATCCAGCGATAAATCGTCTATAAAAATTTGCAAAGCCCAGGAAACGCTGAAGCACCTTCAAACTAGTGGGCTGCACCCAATCCAGGACTGCCTGTACCTTGGAACCCTCCATTTGGAAACCTTCTGGGGAGATAATATATCCTAGAAATGCGATTTGCTGAACTTCAAATTCGCACTTCTCCAGCTTCGCCCCAAGCCGGTGGTCTCTGAGTTTCTGGAGGACTAAGCGTACATGCTTCCGATGTTCCTCCAGGGAATGGGAGAAGATTAGGATGTCATCTAAGTATACAACTAAGAATCTATCCAAATATTCCCTGAGCACATCATTCATGAAATCCTGGAAGACTGCCGGTGCATTACAGAGCCCAAAAGGCATCACCAAATATTCATAATGCCCTGAGTGGGTATTAAAGGCAGTCTTCCATTCATCCCCCTCTCTTATTCGGATTAGATTGTACGCACCGCGTAGGTCAATCTTAGAAAAAATGGTGGCAGTACGAAGCTGGTCAACCAAGACCGAAATGAGAGGCAGTGGGTATGAGTTTTTAATCGTGATACAGTTCAATTCCCTGAAGTCGATGCAGGGTCGCAACGAACCATCCTTTTTACCCACGAAGAAGAACCCCGACCCAACTGGAGACTGTGAAGGTCTGATAAATCCCTTAGCCAAGTTCTCCTGAATGTACTCTGCCATAGCCTGAGTCTCAGGACGTGACAGGGAGTACAACCTGCTCTTGGGAAGCTTAGCATTTGGCAACAAATCAATGGCACAGTCATAGGGGCGATGGGGAGGTAGTACCTCTGCAACTTTTTTGGAGAACACGTCCGCAAAATCTGCATAACACCCTGGCAATCCTGGCAAACTTAGCTGCGAGAGCCTGACTGGAAGGCTCAAGCAACTCCTGAAACAATCAGTACCCCAACTAAGAATCTCCCCAGAGACCCAGTCAAATTGAGGATTGTGGGCCCTTAACCAGGGTAACCCCAACACCAATGGGGCAAAAGTACAGACAGTCACATAAAAGGACAATTTTTCAGAGTGTGTGGCTCCAATAAACAAAGAAATCTGGCTAGTGCAAGAGGTAATTTTACCTTGGGATAATGGTTCCCCGTTTAACCCACAAATCTCAATTTCCGATGCCAAGGGTACTAAGGGAACAGAGTGTTTCAGGGCGAATTGGCGGTCCATAAAAACCCCGTCGGCCCCACTGTCCACAAAGGCCTCAGTCTTGACAGTTTGACCGAGGATCTTCAAGGTCACCGGAATGATAAAAGTCTTCTTGGGAAATTCTGACTTCTGGCCTGACAGGATATTTCCCATCACCCTCAGGCCCTGAAGTTTTCAGGCTTTTCTGGGCATGATACTACCACATGACCTTTATTCCCACAGTACAAACACAACCCCTGCTGTCTCCTCCGCGTCTTCTCGCGCGAGGAGAGGCGGGTAGCCCCAATCTGCATAGGCTCCTCGGAAAATTCTTCAGAGTCTGAGGTTCCCTTGGGAAAGAAGGAAACCTCAGTCTCCCTTTCAAGCCTACGCTCTCTCAGCCGTCTATCCACCCGGATGGATAACTGCATGAGCTGATCCAAGCTATCAGGCAAGGGATATTGTACCAGTTGGTCTTTTATCTGGTTAGAAAGACCTCTTCGGTACTGGTGTCTCAGGGCTGGGTCATTCCACTGG
Organism: Pseudophryne corroboree; assembly: GCF_028390025.1. Lineage (NCBI taxonomy): Eukaryota > Metazoa > Chordata > Amphibia > Anura > Myobatrachidae > Pseudophryne > Pseudophryne corroboree. The sequence goes on from NC_086444.1 coordinate 752,472,461, forward strand.
GTATCATGGGCCAACCTCCGAAACTCCGTACAGTAAACCTCAACTGGCCTTCGACCTTGCTTAAGGATCGAAATCTGAGCCTCGGCTGAGGCCGTCTTGTCAGGGTCATCATACAACATGCCCAGTGCCGTAAAAAAAGCATCAACACTTTTAAGCGATGGAAAGTCAGGCTGCAACCCATATGCCCAGACCTGTGGGTCTCCTTGTAGCAAGGAAATCACTATGCCCACCCGCTGAATCTCCGACCCAGAAGACTGAGGCCTAAGCCGGAAGTATAGCTTGCAGCTCTCCTTGAAACAAAAGAACTGCGAGCGATCTCCAGAAAAACGATCCGGGAGATTTACTTTCGGCTCCTTAACCCCTGAAGGTGCTGCTGCTGCGGGAGCTCCGCCAACGGCCTGGGAGGTGTGCATTTTAATGGACAAATCATTAAATTGTCGAGTCAGGACCTGCACCTGATCGACCACCTGTTGCAACGTATTTTGAGGGGTATGCTCCATATTCCCACAAAATTTCAACAGGAGTATTAGGCTGCTGAATATGTTATGCACACCAGTGCCTGCAGGAATGTACTGGTGTTTGAATTGTTATGCACACCAGTGCCTGCAGGAATGTACTGGTGTTTGAACTGTTAGGCACACCAGTGCCTGCAGGAATGTACTGGTGTCTGAACGGATAGGTATGCAAAACAAATGAACTCACAGACAGACTGGGGAATATGACATTACGTACACAGAAGGTGATAGGGTAACAAAATAACACAAAGTGAACAGAGAAGCCCAGAGGCTAAGAAACTGGGTGTCTCCCTAGTATTAGTAATGCTCAGATGGGAAAAGCAAGATGTTGTGTTTTAATACGTAGAGAACCCGAAATGCTGTTGCTAAGGGCAACAGCAAAACCCTAAAGGGTTACCAACGGGTGTGGCAGTAAACTCCTTGGTCAGAGATGGAATGATAGACACAAGGAGAGTCTCCACAATCCTAATCCTCACTTGCAGTGCACAGGTTCAGCTTACTGCCACTAAACTGACACCTGACACCTTGCACAGTGAGACAGGATTTAGGCAGGCAAGTCTTAGAATACAGCCGCAAACTTGCTAAGTTCACAGAGTAGTAAAAGAACCCCAGCAAGCTAAACGACTGACTCCAGTCTTACTGCTAGGTCTGGATTGGCAGAGTGTAGTACCAAATCCCCAGGCCTATTTGCAGTAAGCAACAACAAATACAAAGCTACACAGTACTGGCTAACTTTCAGGAACTGACTAACCAACAAAGATTCAGCAGCATCTGCTTAACCTGAGAAGAGGCCTTATAAAGCAGGTGCTGTCCACGCCCCACTCAGACCTCACAGACTGTGAGCACAAAAACCAGCACCGGATCCCCTGCCGTGCACAGAGCCTGTAACCACTGCACAGCAAAAGACCCGAACCGGAGTATCAGCTGTGCTCAGGTTACTCCGCTAGCACTTGTCTCCCGGTTGCCATGACGACGTGGCAGCACAGGGCAGGAGACCCTAACAGCGCCCCAGGATTTTCTTCCCATGCAGGTAAGAGAGCAATGACATGCCTCACCTGCTTGAGGAAGAATATCGGGAAAACAATACTAACAGAACCATCTCATATCCCACCAACAGACGGCCCTTTTCAAGTAATACAGATTGATTTCATACAATTACCCCCTTTTCGAAATTTGAAGTATGTACTAGTTTGTATAGATGTGTTTTCAAATTGGGTCGAAGCATTTCCTGCGGCCACAAATACCGCTATGTTTACTGCTAAGAAAATTGTGCAGGAATTTGTGTGTAGATACGGTATCCCCAGAATAATTGAAAGTGATAGGGGTACCCATTTTACAGGTGATGTCTTTCAAGGAATGTATAAGTTGATGGGAATTAATAGTAAGCTGCACACTCCGTACCGCCCCCAGGCGAGTGCGAAGGTAGAAAGAGTGAACAGCACTATTAAAAATAAATTGAGCAAAGTTATGGCAGAAACAGGATTGACATGGCCAGAAGCTTTGCCCATTGTACTATACAGCATCAGAACCACTCCCAGGTCCCCTCTTAATCTGTCCCCCTTTGAAATTCTGTTTGGTCGACAACCGCATGTTATGATTAACCCTCAGGATGATTTGAAGTGTAACAATGAAGTGACTGTAAAGTACTTGGTTAAGATGAGTAAACAGCTAAGGACTCAGAATGATAATTTGAAGTTGGTGATTCCTGATCTGCCAGATAGTAATTGTCATGACATTGAACCTGGGGATTATGTAATGATACGGAATTTTCTACGCTCAGGTTGCCTCATTGACAGATGGGAAGGACCATACCAAGTCTTATTGATTAGCACAACAGCATTGAAGGTTGCCGAGAGAGAGACTTGGGTTCATTCGTCCCATTGTAAGAAGGTTGCTGATCCAGAGAGGTCTCGTGATAAAGAACAGACGGTAGAGGAAGTTGTATCACTGGAGTGTCTGTTTCAGGAAGATTGAGACGGCACCTGAGCATTGAGAATAATAAGATCGGAGGCAGTTGTCGATCCCCTGTTCCCTTTTATTGTTTTTCTCCACCTCCCATCCCATCTCCCTCAATTATTTCTTTCCCCCTTCTCATTTTTCTCCATTTCCTCCTATAAGATGGACTTGCCCCAAGAGACTGTGATCCGGATTTTCCTGTTGACCATGATGTTGACCAGAGCAGTCTGTTCCGGCGAGAGTACCATGGAGGTCGAGAGAGGTTCTGGAATGGGTTCTGATGACAGAGATGGAGGCGTAGATTTCCAAGAACAACATAATCACCAAGCAAAGGCGAGTATCAGAAAACGATCTGGTAGCATTGACCATAGAAGGAACTGTGAAGGATTGTTAGCTGAAGAAAATTGCATCTGTAGGCATTGTGATAACTTAGTTGAGGATGGGTGCATCAAGAAATGTCAGTCCAGTTTTAACATTAACATGGACCGGCATCCATTGGGTGACTATCACTCATTAGTGGGTAAGGCGTTAAACCAAACAGACTGCTGGGTATGCTCTCAAGTACCTCAAGGTCACAGCAAGTCAGGACTAGTACCATTTCCTTTAACGATAGGGGAGGTACTTGAGTTAAGTGGTGGGAGGCCGGTGGACAAGAGGTTTAACATCTCTAGTCCTCCTAGTTTGAAGCTCCACCAATACCATGTGGATAGGTCCTTAGTGTGTTTTAACATTTCCAATCCCCGAAAGCCGGGAAATTGGGAAGTGTCATGGAATAACAAAACCATGACCTTTTCATATAGAGCCGATAGAATGCCTACAGCTTATACGCCACATAGCCGATAGTGGAAAATATTTCCGATATAGGTATACCCTAGGAAGTAGGACCATGAGAGTTGGAGAAGTATCACCAGGATACTGTGCACATATCATACAACCGGATACGTGTACTAGACAGATGGGAGAACTAGGGTTAGGAGGGTTCACATGGAAGATGTGTAACATGGTTCTAACATATTCAGTCCCATATGTTCTCCCCGATGATGCATATTTCATATGCGGGAGAAAGGCGTATAAGTGGCTTGCCCCAAACTCAGAGGGATTGTGTTATATTGGAAAAGTATTGCCTGAGGTAATGACTGATTCACATACCAAAATGAAAGATATTCACCGCAGTGCCCCAGCTCCTTATACTCACACTCATTACGAGCACATCGTTAAACGGCACCTGATAGAAAGAACAGAGCATCCGGCTTCTGACCTGATCCATGAATCCACCGGGATTCAATTCCTAATCGCATTAGATATCACTCGTACCGCCAGAGGAGTGATAAATTATAAATATATATCTGCGCTTGCAAATTTATTAGACAATATCACTGAAATGTATGATGACACATTCAGGTATACTGGGAGAGAGTTACAAACCTACAAAACAGAACTGGTTCAGCATAGGATGATTCTCAATTATCTCACGGCTGTGACAGGCGGGTATTGTGTTACCCTAGCGACTCAGTATGGAATACTGGGCCAGATGTATTAACCTGAAGAAGGCATAAGGAAGTGATAAACCAGTGATATGTGCAAGGTGATAAAGGCACCAGCCAATCAGCTCCAATATGTAGATTAACAGTTAGGATCTGATTGGCTGGTGCCTTTATCACCTTGCACATATCACTGGTTTATCACTTCCTTATGCCTTCTCCAGGTTAATACATCTGCCCCAAAGTGCTGCACGTATATTACAAACAGCACTGAGGACCCAGCCGAGGTCATAGACCAAAAGATGGATGACATTTTGCAATTAAAATGGGAGTTCCGAAGGAAACACAATCTCACCCTTACTGCTGTGGGTAATGAGCTGACCGGTTGGGTGTCATGGTTGAACCCACGAAATTGGTTCTCTGGTTTAGGAGAATGGGCTCAAGGAATTATAATGGATGTAGGTAAATTTCTTTTGTGTATTCTGGGTGTCATCATATTGGTCGGTCTGATATTTAGATGCGTTCGGGTTTTAACAAAGTGTAAACGTAGCGCCCGAGTGATGAGTTTAAGAAGTGAAGATACTGTAATAACAACGACTGATTTGATTTACGACCCAACCATTGAGACAATGTTGTGATGAAAATGTGATTCCACGGTCCGTTTCTTTCACCCGTTTCTCCTTTGTTTTCCTCCAAGGTAAAAAGACATCCGCTTGGAAGAAGAATTTGACAACCTTTTACACAGACCACTGATGGACAATGCCATAGACCCCCCCATATCCCTAGTGACTTTAACTTTACGCTAGCCCAACACTTCTAAAGAAAAATTGTAAGTCTATGGACATTGAGAAAGCTTTTTGCTCGCATTTTGGCAAAAGCCCAAAGAGACTACAGTCAACATGTACATCAAGACAAGACACCAGACAAAAACTTCAATCAACAAATGTATATTAAACTCACATAGTTTATGACTGCATTTACCATAATTGCTCCTTATCTTCATCTCTACAACCTTCAGGTAATGACACACATAGTCGATAGGGAATATAGGCACAGATATCAGCACTCACATATCCCCCCCATTCATGTATCATCAACTAAAATGTGCTCCCCCATTTTGTTGCAACCAAAAGTTGAAAAGAGCTCGGTAAAGTTTGACAGCCCATCCACAGACCCGTAATACGGGATAAGAAGGAATTCAAATGTATACTTCGCAATACCTCGAAGCTTGATCTAAAACACGTACGGCACGATGATACATGACCCCTCAAACATGGACTCATACATACATGCTTCTACTATCTCACTAGGTCATACCTTTTTCCCACCTTCTTCTCTTCTCCCTTACCCAATCATAGAAATGTATTATACATGACATATATTTTTCTCTTTTTGAACTGTTTTAGGAAGTGGCAGTTATTGGTGACTGCCAAAGGGTGGACTGTCAAAGTCAGAAAAATATCACGCTGCACATTGCCATATATGCACCTCATGCGTGTGCCCGCTGCACGTGCATGAGCCCTCCCGTGCGTGCATATACTCGCAGTCGCGTGCACTCGCAGGCGCACGGTATGTGCATTTACGGTAGAGTTTGTGTGCGTCTAGCGGGCGACTCAATCGTTACATATTTTAGTCATATAATGTATTTTGTAGATTATGGTCCCGTTGATAGAATCTGAAAGTTTAGTTAATGTAGCATGTTCGGGGACAAGGAGATCCCTCTTTGTTTGATACGAAGGGTCAGACAGGGGTTACACAGTGGTGTTTAGTATCCATCGGAAGGGTATATAATTAGCAATATTCCGGTGTTGGTTAGAAACGGATTAATCGCTCGTGCGTATAGTTATGACTATAAGAAGTTTATGGACATTTACTATATTTGCAGTTTATTACCCATGCGGCGGGAAACCTGAGTTCCCCTCCCACCTGAGCAGTTTGAAATAGTCACAGCCCACCTGTATGAACCAACCTATGACCTTTTGTTATAATGCGGAGACGGATTCCTGTGTCCAATGAACAATAAGAATGTAGGGACCATTGTACTGTACTGTGTGTAAGTGTATATAAAGACAAGCCGACCTGGGCCAGCTCCACTCTACTCTTCTCAACGGTTCTCATCACTGATAATCGGGAGCTGGATATCCAGGAAGGCGCTTGCGATTGTTTCCCCTTGTGCGTAAGTTCTCTGCAGCCATTTTACCTCCTATTTGTTGTAAGCCATTCTCTCTCTCCTTCCCCTTAAATGTAATAGTGTTGCTATTGTATTTTAACGTGTAGTAATTCTGTTAGATATTTATGTTAGCCTGGTAGTGTATAAACTGTACTGTATATTCTTTTGCAATTGAACGTTCATTCTCTCTCTTAAAGGTGTTAGAACCTTAGACCGGTATTTGAGTGTTTATTATATTTCTAAGGGTTCTCTGAGCGTCTCAGTCGCTCATACAGCTTTTAAACTAACAAGGTTACATTGCGTTGCATCTACACATTATCACTGCATAAAGGTTTACAGTATAAGTACATTCTTTAAGGTATAGTTATTAAGGTTTAATTCTGTGAGCGTCAGCGCCGCTTGTGATCTCCTCGTGGTCTCGAGCGTCTGCTACGCTGGTAGCGTATAATTACGGTAATCGGCAGCCTATGGTGTGCTTGATACCAACAGCGTATTCTCGCGAGCGTTTGTGTCGCTCGAGCGGCTCGCTCCCGATACAGCGTCCGCTACGCTAAGGGCGTACCCTTACGGTACCTCGTGCGCCAACTGCGTACTGTGTCTCTTAACCTTTTATAGTGTTTAATATAGGGTAAATCTGTAGGCTTTATCAACGTGCATTGGGGTGAGGGGGTAGCTCTTCCAGAGGCTTTATTTTCCGAAAGTGGCTCACACCCCAATTAAGGTTGGAGACCACTGCTTTAGATGTTCCTACAGCTTAATTGGAGTCCACCTGTGGTAAATTCAGTTGATTGGACATGATTTGGAAAGGCACACATCTGTCTATATAAAGTCCCACACTTGACAGTGCATGTCTGAGCACAAACCAAGCATGAAGTCAAAGGAATTTTCTGTAAACCTCCGAGACAGGATTGTCTCAAGGCACAAATCTGGGGAAGAGTACAGAAAAATATCTGCTGCTTTGAAGGTCCCAATGGGCACAGTGGCCTTCATCAATCGTGAACAGAAGAAGTTCGGGACCACCAGGACTCTTCCTAGAGCTGGCCGGCTATCTAAACTGAACGATCAGGGGAGAAGGGCCCTAGTTAGGGAGGTGACCAAGAACCCGACGGTCACTCTGTCAGAGCTACAGCATTCCTCTGTGGAGAGAGGAAAACCCTCCAGAAGCACAACCATCTCCGGAGCGATCCACCAATCAGGCCTGTATGGTAGAGTGGCCAG